>NW_028152120.1:0-77824 GCF_964638095.1 Poromitra crassiceps
GTTTGGAAAACACATTTTTTGCATCTCCTCCTAGACCGTTTGACCGATTTGCACTAGAATCTCCAGGAAGCATCTTTGGAGCAAGCTCTACAACCGTGCTTTTTGCATTTTTGAAAATCTACTTTAGTTTCGGAGATATTGATCGTTAAAGTTGAGAGGGGCGTGGCCTCACAGCTAAATTGTCATAACTTCATGACCGATTAAGGAATCTTAACGAAACTTGCAGGAGGTCTTCGGAGACCATCCCAGACCATGCGTGTCAAATTTGGTGCAATTCGACCAAAAGGGGGCGCTATAGCAGCATTCAGTACCTGTACCTTCTAAATTGTTTGATTTTGAAGGGCGGCAGGAAGTGCTGATTCATTGTCATTATGGCCAGCCTTCCTTCTTGTATGACACTTGACACTTCTGAGCTGATTTCAGAAAAGAAAGTGTCATTTGGCCTGTAGGGGGCGCTATTGTTTGCCTATGGGGGGCGCTACAGCAACGTATCTCCGCAACCGTAACTCGTAGAGACTCACGGATGGCGGCGTTGGACTCGGGGTGAAAAAGTAGCGGTACGAGGCCCGGGATCACCATCGCACCTTCCGTTTCCCATTTATTAGGGGTTCGAGCCCTGAAGGGGCTGAAACCCTATTGTTTTTCAAAATCCGAATATATTATTATTATTTTTCATCTGCCCCAACGCAAATTCCCGTGAGTTGGTAAATGGTAGAGACCTGAAACCTGGCCCAATGACAGATATTGTTGGCTGGTAGGTGCTCAAAAAAGATTTTTCGAATCGGCCTGAAGGTGGCGCTATAATCAATGGTTTTACGTTAAAGGCCTTAACTTCCACGCCGTTGGTCCGATTTTCAAACTTTTTTTTTTCAGATGTTCAGGTGGAGCTGCTCTACAAATTTGCCATAAGGACCCTCAATGTCCGCCTGGAAAGTTTTTGAGATATTTGGAAAAGTTTGGAAAACACATTTTTTGCATCTCCTCCTAGACCGTTTGACCGATTTGCACTAGAATCTCCAGGAAGCATCTTTGGAGCAAGCTCTACAACCGTGCTTTTTGCATTTTTGAAAATCTACTTTAGTTTCGGAGATATTGATCGTTAAAGTTGAGAGGGGCGTGGCCTCACAGCTAAATTGTCATAACTTCATGACCGATTAAGGAATCTTAACGAAACTTGCAGGAGGTCTTCGGAGACCATCCCAGACCATGCGTGTCAAATTTGGTGCAATTCGACCAAAAGGGGGCGCTATAGCAGCATTCAGTACCTGTACCTTCTAAATTGTTTGATTTTGAAGGGCGGCAGGAAGTGCTGATTCATTGTCATTATGGCCAGCCTTCCTTCTTGTATGACACTTGACACTTCTGAGCTGATTTCAGAAAAGAAAGTGTCATTTGGCCTGTAGGGGGCGCTATTGTTTGCCTATGGGGGGCGCTACAGCAACGTATCTCCGCAACCGTAACTCGTAGAGACTCACGGATGGCGGCGTTGGACTCGGGGTGAAAAAGTAGCGGTACGAGGCCCGGGATCACCATCGCACCTTCCGTTTCCCATTTATTAGGGGTTCGAGCCCTGAAGGGGCTGAAACCCTATTGTTTTTCAAAATCCGAATATATTATTATTATTTTTCATCTGCCCCAACGCAAATTCCCGTGAGTTGGTAAATGGTAGAGACCTGAAACCTGGCCCAATGACAGATATTGTTGGCTGGTAGGTGCTCAAAAAAGATTTTTCGAATCGGCCTGAAGGTGGCGCTATAATCAATGGTTTTACGTTAAAGGCCTTAACTTCCACGCCGTTGGTCCGATTTTCAAACTTTTTTTTTTCAGATGTTCAGGTGGACCTGCTCTACAAATTTGCCATAAGGACCCTCAATGTCCGCCTGGAAAGTTTTTGAGATATTTGGAAAAGTTTGGAAAACACATTTTTTGCATCTCCTCCTAGACCGTTTGACCGATTTGCACTAGAATCTCCAGGAAGCATCTTTGGAGCAAGCTCTACAACCGTGCTTTTTGCATTTTTGAAAATCTACTTTAGTTTCGGAGATATTGATCGTTAAAGTTGAGAGGGGCGTGGCCTCACAGCTAAATTGTCATAACTTCATGACCGATTAAGGAATCTTAACGAAACTTGCAGGAGGTCTTCGGAGACCATCCCAGACCATGCGTGTCAAATTTGGTGCAATTCGACCAAAAGGGGGCGCTATAGCAGCATTCAGTACCTGTACCTTCTAAATTGTTTGATTTTGAAGGGCGGCAGGAAGTGCTGATTCATTGTCATTATGGCCAGCCTTCCTTCTTGTATGACACTTGACACTTCTGAGCTGATTTCAGAAAAGAAAGTGTCATTTGGCCTGTAGGGGGCGCTATTGTTTGCCTATGGGGGGCGCTACAGCAACGTATCTCCGCAACCGTAACTCGTAGAGACTCACGGATGGCGGCGTTGGACTCGGGGTGAAAAAGTAGCGGTACGAGGCCCGGGATCACCATCGCACCTTCCGTTTCCCATTTATTAGGGGTTCGAGCCCTGAAGGGGCTGAAACCCTATTGTTTTTCAAAATCCGAATATATTATTATTATTTTTCATCTGCCCCAACGCAAATTCCCGTGAGTTGGTAAATGGTAGAGACCTGAAACCTGGCCCAATGACAGATATTGTTGGCTGGTAGGTGCTCAAAAAAGATTTTTCGAATCGGCCTGAAGGTGGCGCTATAATCAATGGTTTTACGTTAAAGGCCTTAACTTCCACGCCGTTGGTCCGATTTTCAAACTTTTTTTTTTCAGATGTTCAGGTGGACCTGCTCTACAAATTTGCCATAAGGACCCTCAATGTCCGCCTGGAAAGTTTTTGAGATATTTGGAAAAGTTTGGAAAACACATTTTTTGCATCTCCTCCTAGACCGTTTGACCGATTTGCACTAGAATCTCCAGGAAGCATCTTTGGAGCAAGCTCTACAACCGTGCTTTTTGCATTTTTGAAAATCTACTTTAGTTTCGGAGATATTGATCGTTAAAGTTGAGAGGGGCGTGGCCTCACAGCTAAATTGTCATAACTTCATGACCGATTAAGGAATCTTAACGAAACTTGCAGGAGGTCTTCGGAGACCATCCCAGACCATGCGTGTCAAATTTGGTGCAATTCCACCAAAAGGGGGCGCTATAGCAGCATTCAGTACCTGTACCTTCTAAATTGTTTGATTTTGAAGGGCGGCAGGAAGTGCTGATTCATTGTCATTATGGCCAGCCTTCCTTCTTGTATGACACTTGACACTTCTGAGCTGATTTCAGAAAAGAAAGTGTCATTTGGCCTGTAGGGGGCGCTATTGTTTGCCTATGGGGGGCGCTACAGCAACGTATCTCCGCAACCGTAACTCGTAGAGACTCACGGATGGCGGCGTTGGACTCGGGGTGAAAAAGTAGCGGTACGAGGCCCGGGATCACCATCGCACCTTCCGTTTCCCATTTATTAGGGGTTCGAGCCCTGAAGGGGCTGAAACCCTATTGTTTTTCAAAATCCGAATATATTATTATTATTTTTCATCTGCCCCAACGCAAATTCCCGTGAGTTGGTAAATGGTAGAGACCTGAAACCTGGCCCAATGACAGATATTGTTGGCTGGTAGGTGCTCAAAAAAGATTTTTCGAATCGGCCTGAAGGTGGCGCTATAATCGATGGTTTTACGTTAAAGGCCTTAACTTCCACGCCGTTGGTCCGATTTTCAAACTTTTTTTTTTCAGATGTTCAGGTGGACCTGCTCTACAAATTTGCCATAAGGACCCTCAATGTCCGCCTGGAAAGTTTTTGAGATATTTGGAAAAGTTTGGAAAACACATTTTTTGCATCTCCTCCTAGACCGTTTGACCGATTTGCACTAGAATCTCCAGGAAGCATCTTTGGAGCAAGCTCTACAACCGTGCTTTTTGCATTTTTAAAAAAAAATCTACTTTAGTTTCGGAGATATTGATCGTTAAAGTTGAGAGGGGCGTGGCCTCACAGCTAAATTGTCATAACTTCATGACCGATTAAGGAATCTTAACGAAACTTGCAGGAGGTCTTCGGAGACCATCCCAGACCATGCGTGTCAAATTTGGTGCAATTCGACCAAAAGGGGGCGCTATAGCAGCATTCAGTACCTGTACCTTCTAAATTGTTTTCTTTTGAAGGGCGGCAGGAAGTGCTGATTCATTGCCATTATGGCCAGCCTTCCTTCTTGTATGACACTTGACACTTCTGAGCTGATTTCAGAAAAGAAAGTGTCATTTGGCCTGTAGGGGGCGCTATTGTTTGCCTATGGGGGGCGCTACAGCAACGTATCTCCGCAACCGTAACTCGTAGAGACTCACGGATGGCGGCGTTGGACTCGGGGTGAAAAAGTAGCGGTACGAGGCCCGGGATCACCATCGCACCTTCCGTTTCCCATTTATTAGGGGTTCGAGCCCTGAAGGGGCTGAAACCCTATTGTTTTTCAAAATCCGAATATATTATTATTATTTTTCATCTGCCCCAACGCAAATTCCCGTGAGTTGGTAAATGGTAGAGACCTGAAACCTGGCCCAATGACAGATATTGTTGGCTGGTAGGTGCTCAAAAAAGATTTTTCGAATCGGCCTGAAGGTGGCGCTATAATCGATGGTTTTACGTTAAAGGCCTTAACTTCCACGCCGTTGGTCCGATTTTCAAACTTTTTTTTTTCAGATGTTCAGGTGGACCTGCTCTACAAATTTGCCATAAGGACCCTCAATGTCCACCTGGAAAGTTTTTGAGATATTTGGAAAAGTTTGGAAAACACATTTTTTGCATCTCCTCCTAGACCGTTTGACCGATTTGCACTAGAATCTCCAGGAAGCATCTTTGGAGCAAGCTCTACAACCGTGCTTTTTGCATTTTTGAAAATCTACTTTAGTTTCGGAGATATTGATCGTTAAAGTTGAGAGGGGCGTGGCCTCACAGCTAAATTGTCATAACTTCATGACCGATTAAGGAATCTTAACGAAACTTGCAGGAGGTCTTCGGAGACCATCCCAGACCATGCGTGTCAAATTTGGTGCAATTCCACCAAAAGGGGGCGCTATAGCAGCATTCAGTACCTGTACCTTCTAAATTGTTTGATTTTGAAGGGCGGCAGGAAGTGCTGATTCATTGTCATTATGGCCAGCCTTCCTTCTTGTATGACACTTGACACTTCTGAGCTGATTTCAGAAAAGAAAGTGTCATTTGGCCTGTAGGGGGCGCTATTGTTTGCCTATGGGGGGCGCTACAGCAACGTATCTCCGCAACCGTAACTCGTAGAGACTCACGGATGGCGGCGTTGGACTCGGGGTGAAAAAGTAGCGGTACGAGGCCCGGGATCACCATCGCACCTTCCGTTTCCCATTTATTAGGGGTTCGAGCCCTGAAGGGGCTGAAACCCTATTGTTTTTCAAAATCCGAATATATTATTATTATTTTTCATCTGCCCCAACGCAAATTCCCGTGAGTTGGTAAATGGTAGAGACCTGAAACCTGGCCCAATGACAGATATTGTTGGCTGGTAGGTGCTCAAAAAAGATTTTTCGAATCGGCCTGAAGGTGGCGCTATAATCGATGGTTTTACGTTAAAGGCCTTAACTTCCACGCCGTTGGTCCGATTTTCAAACTTTTTTTTTTCAGATGTTCAGGTGGACCTGCTCTACAAATTTGCCATAAGGACCCTCAATGTCCGCCTGGAAAGTTTTTGAGATATTTGGAAAAGTTTGGAAAACACATTTTTTGCATCTCCTCCTAGACCGTTTGACCGATTTGCACTAGAATCTCCAGGAAGCATCTTTGGAGCAAGCTCTACAACCGTGCTTTTTGCATTTTTAAAAAAAAATCTACTTTAGTTTCGGAGATATTGATCGTTAAAGTTGAGAGGGGCGTGGCCTCACAGCTAAATTGTCATAACTTCATGACCGATTAAGGAATCTTAACGAAACTTGCAGGAGGTCTTCGGAGACCATCCCAGACCATGCGTGTCAAATTTGGTGCAATTCGACCAAAAGGGGGCGCTATAGCAGCATTCAGTACCTTCTAAATTGTTTTCTTTTGAAGGGCGGCAGGAAGTGCTGATTCATTGCCATTATGGCCAGCCTTCCTTCTTGTATGACACTTGACACTTCTGAGCTGATTTCAGAAAAGAAAGTGTCATTTGGCCTGTAGGGGGCGCTATTGTTTGCCTATGGGGGGCGCTACAGCAACGTATCTCCGCAACCGTAACTCGTAGAGACTCACGGATGGCGGCGTTGGACTCGGGGTGAAAAAGTAGCGGTACGAGGCCCGGGATCACCATCGCACCTTCCGTTTCCCATTTATTAGGGGTTCGAGCCCTGAAGGGGCTGAAACCCTATTGTTTTTCAAAATCCGAATATATTATTATTATTTTTCATCTGCCCCAACGCAAATTCCCGTGAGTTGGTAAATGGTAGAGACCTGAAACCTGGCCCAATGACAGATATTGTTGGCTGGTAGGTGCTCAAAAAAGATTTTTCGAATCGGCCTGAAGGTGGCGCTATAATCGATGGTTTTACGTTAAAGGCCTTAACTTCCACGCCGTTGGTCCGATTTTCAAACTTTTTTTTTTCAGATGTTCAGGTGGACCTGCTCTACAAATTTGCCATAAGGACCCTCAATGTCCGCCTGGAAAGTTTTTGAGATATTTGGAAAAGTTTGGAAAACACATTTTTTGCATCTCCTCCTAGACCGTTTGACCGATTTGCACTAGAATCTCCAGGAAGCATCTTTGGAGCAAGCTCTACAACCGTGCTTTTTGCATTTTTGAAAATCTACTTTAGTTTCGGAGATATTGATCGTTAAAGTTGAGAGGGGCGTGGCCTCACAGCTAAATTGTCATAACTTCATGACCGATTAAGGAATCTTAACGAAACTTGCAGGAGGTCTTCGGAGACCATCCCAGACCATGCGTGTCAAATTTGGTGCAATTCCACCAAAAGGGGGCGCTATAGCAGCATTCAGTACCTGTACCTTCTAAATTGTTTGATTTTGAAGGGCGGCAGGAAGTGCTGATTCATTGTCATTATGGCCAGCCTTCCTTCTTGTATGACACTTGACACTTCTGAGCTGATTTCAGAAAAGAAAGTGTCATTTGGCCTGTAGGGGGCGCTATTGTTTGCCTATGGGGGGCGCTACAGCAACGTATCTCCGCAACCGTAACTCGTAGAGACTCACGGATGGCGGCGTTGGACTCGGGGTGAAAAAGTAGCGGTACGAGGCCCGGGATCACCATCGCACCTTCCGTTTCCCATTTATTAGGGGTTCGAGCCCTGAAGGGGCTGAAACCCTATTGTTTTTCAAAATCCGAATATATTATTATTATTTTTCATCTGCCCCAACGCAAATTCCCGTGAGTTGGTAAATGGTAGAGACCTGAAACCTGGCCCAATGACAGATATTGTTGGCTGGTAGGTGCTCAAAAAATATTTTTCGAATCGGCCTGAAGGTGGCGCTATAATCGATGGTTTTACGTTAAAGGCCTTAACTTCCACGCCGTTGGTCCGATTTTCAAACTTTTTTTTTTCAGATGTTCAGGTGGACCTGCTCTACAAATTTGCCATAAGGACCCTCAATGTCCGCCTGGAAAGTTTTTGAGATATTTGGAAAAGTTTGGAAAACACATTTTTTGCATCTCCTCCTAGACCGTTTGACCGATTTGCACTAGAATCTCCAGGAAGCATCTTTGGAGCAAGCTCTACAACCGTGCTTTTTGCATTTTTAAAAAAAAATCTACTTTAGTTTCGGAGATATTGATCGTTAAAGTTGAGAGGGGCGTGGCCTCACAGCTAAATTGTCATAACTTCATGACCGATTAAGGAATCTTAACGAAACTTGCAGGAGGTCTTCGGAGACCATCCCAGACCATGCGTGTCAAATTTGGTGCAATTCGACCAAAAGGGGGCGCTATAGCAGCATTCAGTACCTGTACCTTCTAAATTGTTTTCTTTTGAAGGGCGGCAGGAAGTGCTGATTCATTGCCATTATGGCCAGCCTTCCTTCTTGTATGACACTTGACACTTCTGAGCTGATTTCAGAAAAGAAAGTGTCATTTGGCCTGTAGGGGGCGCTATTGTTTGCCTATGGGGGGCGCTACAGCAACGTATCTCCGCAACCGTAACTCGTAGAGACTCACGGATGGCGGCGTTGGACTCGGGGTGAAAAAGTAGCGGTACGAGGCCCGGGATCACCATCGCACCTTCCGTTTCCCATTTATTAGGGGTTCGAGCCCTGAAGGGGCTGAAACCCTATTGTTTTTCAAAATCCGAATATATTATTATTATTTTTCATCTGCCCCAACGCAAATTCCCGTGAGTTGGTAAATGGTAGAGACCTGAAACCTGGCCCAATGACAGATATTGTTGGCTGGTAGGTGCTCAAAAAAGATTTTTCGAATCGGCCTGAAGGTGGCGCTATAATCGATGGTTTTACGTTAAAGGCCTTAACTTCCACGCCGTTGGTCCGATTTTCAAACTTTTTTTTTTCAGATGTTCAGGTGGACCTGCTCTACAAATTTGCCATAAGGACCCTCAATGTCCGCCTGGAAAGTTTTTGAGATATTTGGAAAAGTTTGGAAAACACATTTTTTGCATCTCCTCCTAGACCGTTTGACCGATTTGCACTAGAATCTCCAGGAAGCATCTTTGGAGCAAGCTCTACAACCGTGCTTTTTGCATTTTTGAAAATCTACTTTAGTTTCGGAGATATTGATCGTTAAAGTTGAGAGGGGCGTGGCCTCACAGCTAAATTGTCATAACTTCATGACCGATTAAGGAATCTTAACGAAACTTGCAGGAGGTCTTCGGAGACCATCCCAGACCATGCGTGTCAAATTTGGTGCAATTCCACCAAAAGGGGGCGCTATAGCAGCATTCAGTACCTGTACCTTCTAAATTGTTTGATTTTGAAGGGCGGCAGGAAGTGCTGATTCATTGTCATTATGGCCAGCCTTCCTTCTTGTATGACACTTGACACTTCTGAGCTGATTTCAGAAAAGAAAGTGTCATTTGGCCTGTAGGGGGCGCTATTGTTTGCCTATGGGGGGCGCTACAGCAACGTATCTCCGCAACCGTAACTCGTAGAGACTCACGGATGGCGGCGTTGGACTCGGGGTGAAAAAGTAGCGGTACGAGGCCCGGGATCACCATCGCACCTTCCGTTTCCCATTTATTAGGGGTTCGAGCCCTGAAGGGGCTGAAACCCTATTGTTTTTCAAAATCCGAATATATTATTATTATTTTTCATCTGCCCCAACGCAAATTCCCGTGAGTTGGTAAATGGTAGAGACCTGAAACCTGGCCCAATGACAGATATTGTTGGCTGGTAGGTGCTCAAAAAAGATTTTTCGAATCGGCCTGAAGGTGGCGCTATAATCGATGGTTTTACGTTAAAGGCCTTAACTTCCACGCCGTTGGTCCGATTTTCAAACTTTTTTTTTTCAGATGTTCAGGTGGACCTGCTCTACAAATTTGCCATAAGGACCCTCAATGTCCGCCTGGAAAGTTTTTGAGATATTTGGAAAAGTTTGGAAAACACATTTTTTGCATCTCCTCCTAGACCGTTTGACCGATTTGCACTAGAATCTCCAGGAAGCATCTTTGGAGCAAGCTCTACAACCGTGCTTTTTGCATTTTTAAAAAAAAATCTACTTTAGTTTCGGAGATATTGATCGTTAAAGTTGAGAGGGGCGTGGCCTCACAGCTAAATTGTCATAACTTCATGACCGATTAAGGAATCTTAACGAAACTTGCAGGAGGTCTTCGGAGACCATCCCAGACCATGCGTGTCAAATTTGGTGCAATTCGACCAAAAGGGGGCGCTATAGCAGCATTCAGTACCTGTACCTTCTAAATTGTTTTCTTTTGAAGGGCGGCAGGAAGTGCTGATTCATTGCCATTATGGCCAGCCTTCCTTCGTGTATGACACTTGACACTTCTGAGCTGATTTCAGAAAAGAAAGTGTCATTTGGCCTGTAGGGGGCGCTATTGTTTGCCTATGGGGGGCGCTACAGCAACGTATCTCCGCAACCGTAACTCGTAGAGACTCACGGATGGCGGCGTTGGACTCGGGGTGAAAAAGTAGCGGTACGAGGCCCGGGATCACCATCGCACCTTCCGTTTCCCATTTATTAGGGGTTCGAGCCCTGAAGGGGCTGAAACCCTATTGTTTTTCAAAATCCGAATATATTATTATTATTTTTCATCTGCCCCAACGCAAATTCCCGTGAGTTGGTAAATGGTAGAGACCTGAAACCTGGCCCAATGACAGATATTGTTGGCTGGTAGGTGCTCAAAAAAGATTTTTCGAATCGGCCTGAAGGTGGCGCTATAATCGATGGTTTTACGTTAAAGGCCTTAACTTCCACGCCGTTGGTCCGATTTTCAAACTTTTTTTTTTCAGATGTTCAGGTGGACCTGCTCTACAAATTTGCCATAAGGACCCTCAATGTCCGCCTGGAAAGTTTTTGAGATATTTGGAAAAGTTTGGAAAACACATTTTTTGCATCTCCTCCTAGACCGTTTGACCGATTTGCACTAGAATCTCCAGGAAGCATCTTTGGAGCAAGCTCTACAACCGTGCTTTTTGCATTTTTGAAAATCTACTTTAGTTTCGGAGATATTGATCGTTAAAGTTGAGAGGGGCGTGGCCTCACAGCTAAATTGTCATAACTTCATGACCGATTAAGGAATCTTAACGAAACTTGCAGGAGGTCTTCGGAGACCATCCCAGACCATGCGTGTCAAATTTGGTGCAATTCCACCAAAAGGGGGCGCTATAGCAGCATTCAGTACCTGTACCTTCTAAATTGTTTGATTTTGAAGGGCGGCAGGAAGTGCTGATTCATTGTCATTATGGCCAGCCTTCCTTCTTGTATGACACTTGACACTTCTGAGCTGATTTCAGAAAAGAAAGTGTCATTTGGCCTGTAGGGGGCGCTATTGTTTGCCTATGGGGGGCGCTACAGCAACGTATCTCCGCAACCGTAACTCGTAGAGACTCACGGATGGCGGCGTTGGACTCGGGGTGAAAAAGTAGCGGTACGAGGCCCGGGATCACCATCGCACCTTCCGTTTCCCATTTATTAGGGGTTCGAGCCCTGAAGGGGCTGAAACCCTATTGTTTTTCAAAATCCGAATATATTATTATTATTTTTCATCTGCCCCAACGCAAATTCCCGTGAGTTGGTAAATGGTAGAGACCTGAAACCTGGCCCAATGACAGATATTGTTGGCTGGTAGGTGCTCAAAAAATATTTTTCGAATCGGCCTGAAGGTGGCGCTATAATCGATGGTTTTACGTTAAAGGCCTTAACTTCCACGCCGTTGGTCCGATTTTCAAACTTTTTTTTTTCAGATGTTCAGGTGGACCTGCTCTACAAATTTGCCATAAGGACCCTCAATGTCCGCCTGGAAAGTTTTTGAGATATTTGGAAAAGTTTGGAAAACACATTTTTTGCATCTCCTCCTAGACCGTTTGACCGATTTGCACTAGAATCTCCAGGAAGCATCTTTGGAGCAAGCTCTACAACCGTGCTTTTTGCATTTTTAAAAAAAAATCTACTTTAGTTTCGGAGATATTGATCGTTAAAGTTGAGAGGGGCGTGGCCTCACAGCTAAATTGTCATAACTTCATGACCGATTAAGGAATCTTAACGAAACTTGCAGGAGGTCTTCGGAGACCATCCCAGACCATGCGTGTCAAATTTGGTGCAATTCGACCAAAAGGGGGCGCTATAGCAGCATTCAGTACCTGTACCTTCTAAATTGTTTTCTTTTGAAGGGCGGCAGGAAGTGCTGATTCATTGCCATTATGGCCAGCCTTCCTTCTTGTATGACACTTGACACTTCTGAGCTGATTTCAGAAAAGAAAGTGTCATTTGGCCTGTAGGGGGCGCTATTGTTTGCCTATGGGGGGCGCTACAGCAACGTATCTCCGCAACCGTAACTCGTAGAGACTCACGGATGGCGGCGTTGGACTCGGGGTGAAAAAGTAGCGGTACGAGGCCCGGGATCACCATCGCACCTTCCGTTTCCCATTTATTAGGGGTTCGAGCCCTGAAGGGGCTGAAACCCTATTGTTTTTCAAAATCCGAATATATTATTATTATTTTTCATCTGCCCCAACGCAAATTCCCGTGAGTTGGTAAATGGTAGAGACCTGAAACCTGGCCCAATGACAGATATTGTTGGCTGGTAGGTGCTCAAAAAAGATTTTTCGAATCGGCCTGAAGGTGGCGCTATAATCGATGGTTTTACGTTAAAGGCCTTAACTTCCACGCCGTTGGTCCGATTTTCAAACTTTTTTTTTTCAGATGTTCAGGTGGACCTGCTCTACAAATTTGCCATAAGGACCCTCAATGTCCGCCTGGAAAGTTTTTGAGATATTTGGAAAAGTTTGGAAAACACATTTTTTGCATCTCCTCCTAGACCGTTTGACCGATTTGCACTAGAATCTCCAGGAAGCATCTTTGGAGCAAGCTCTACAACCGTGCTTTTTGCATTTTTGAAAATCTACTTTAGTTTCGGAGATATTGATCGTTAAAGTTGAGAGGGGCGTGGCCTCACAGCTAAATTGTCATAACTTCATGACCGATTAAGGAATCTTAACGAAACTTGCAGGAGGTCTTCGGAGACCATCCCAGACCATGCGTGTCAAATTTGGTGCAATTCGACCAAAAGGGGGCGCTATAGCAGCATTCAGTACCTGTACCTTCTAAATTGTTTGATTTTGAAGGGCGGCAGGAAGTGCGGATTCATTGTCATTATGGCCAGCCTTCCTTCTTGTATGACACTTGACACTTCTGAGCTGATTTCAGAAAAGAAAGTGTCATTTGGCCTGTAGGGGGTGCTATTGTTTGCCTATGGGGGGCGCTACAGCAACGTATCTCCGCAACCGTAATTCGTAGAGACTCACGGATGGCGGCGTTGGACTCGGGGTGAAAAAGTAGCGGTACGAGGCCCGGGATCACCATCGCACCTTCCGTTTCCCATTTATTAGGGGTTCGAGCCCTGAAGGGGCTGAAACCCTATTGTTTTTCAAAATCCGAATATATTATTATTATTTTTCATCTGCCCCAACGCAAATTCCCGTGAGTTGGTAAATGGTAGAGACCTGAAACCTGGCCCAATGACAGATATTGTTGGCTGGTAGGTGCTCAAAAAAGATTTTTCGAATCGGCCTGAAGGTGGCGCTATAATCGATGGTTTTACGTTAAAGGCCTTAACTTCCACGCCGTTGGTCCGATTTTCAAACTTTTTTTTTCAGATGTTCAGGTGGACCTGCTCTACAAATTTGCCATAAGGACCCTCAATGTCCGCCTGGAAAGTTTTTGAGATATTTGGAAAAGTTTGGAAAACACATTTTTTGCATCTCCTCCTAGACCGTTTGACCGATTTGCACTAGAATCTCCAGGAAGCATCTTTGGAGCAAGCTCTACAACCGTGCTTTTTGCATTTTTGAAAATCTACTTTAGTTTCGGAGATATTGATCGTTAAAGTTGAGAGGGGCGTGGCCTCACAGCTAAATTGTCATAACTTCATGACCGATTAAGGAATCTTAACGAAACTTGCAGGAGGTCTTCGGAGACCATCCCAGACCATGCGTGTCAAATTTGGTGCAATTCGACCAAAAGGGGGCGCTATAGCAGCATTCAGTACCTGTACCTTCTAAATTGTTTTCTTTTGAAGGGCGGCAGGAAGTGCTGATTCATTGTCATTATGGCCAGCCTTCCTTCTTGTATGACACTTGACACTTCTGAGCTGATTTCAGAAAAGAAAGTGTCATTTGGCCTGTAGGGGGCGCTATTGTTTGCCTATGGGGGGCGCTACAGCAACGTATCTCCGCAACCGTAACTCGTAGAGACTCACGGATGGCGGCGTTGGACTCGGGGTGAAAAAGTAGCGGTACGAGGCCCGGGATCACCATCGCACCTTCCGTTTCCCATTTATTAGGGGTTCGAGCCCTGAAGGGGCTGAAACCCTATTGTTTTTCAAAATCCGAATATATTATTATTATTTTTCATCTGCCCCAACGCAAATTCCCGTGAGTTGGTAAATGGTAGAGACCTGAAACCTGGCCCAATGACAGATATTGTTGGCTGGTAGGTGCTCAAAAAAGATTTTTCGAATCGGCCTGAAGGTGGCGCTATAATCGATGGTTTTACGTTAAAGGCCTTAACTTCCACGCCGTTGGTCCGATTTTCAAACTTTTTTTTTTCAGATGTTCAGGTGGACCTGCTCTACAAATTTGCCATAAGGACCCTCAATGTCCGCCTGGAAAGTTTTTGAGATATTTGGAAAAGTTTGGAAAACACATTTTTTGCATCTCCTCCTAGACCGTTTGACCGATTTGCACTAGAATCTCCAGGAAGCATCTTTGGAGCAAGCTCTACAACCGTGCTTTTTGCATTTTTGAAAATCTACTTTAGTTTCGGAGATATTGATCGTTAAAGTTGAGAGGGGCGTGGCCTCACAGCTAAATTGTCATAACTTCATGACCGATTAAGGAATCTTAACGAAACTTGCAGGAGGTCTTCGGAGACCATCCCAGACCATGCGTGTCAAATTTGGTGCAATTCGACCAAAAGGGGGCGCTATAGCAGCATTCAGTACCTGTACCTTCTAAATTGTTTGATTTTGAAGGGCGGCAGGAAGTGCTGATTCATTGTCATTATGGCCAGCCTTCCTTCTTGTATGACACTTGACACTTCTGAGCTGATTTCAGAAAAGAAAGTGTCATTTGGCCTGTAGGGGGCGCTATTGTTTGCCTATGGGGGGCGCTACAGCAACGTATCTCCGCAACCGTAACTCGTAGAGACTCACGGATGGCGGCGTTGGACTCGGGGTGAAAAAGTAGCGGTACGAGGCCCGGGATCACCATCGCACCTTCCGTTTCCCATTTATTAGGGGTTCGAGCCCTGAAGGGGCTGAAACCCTATTGTTTTTCAAAATCCGAATATATTATTATTATTTTTCATCTGCCCCAACGCAAATTCCCGTGAGTTGGTAAATGGTAGAGACCTGAAACCTGGCCCAATGACAGATATTGTTGGCTGGTAGGTGCTCAAAAAAGATTTTTCGAATCGGCCTGAAGGTGGCGCTATAATCGATGGTTTTACGTTAAAGGCCTTAACTTCCACGCCGTTGGTCCGATTTTCAAACTTTTTTTTTTCAGATGTTCAGGTGGACCTGCTCTACAAATTTGCCATAAGGACCCTCAATGTCCACCTGGAAAGTTTTTGAGATATTTGGAAAAGTTTGGAAAACACATTTTTTGCATCTCCTCCTAGACCGTTTGACCGATTTGCACTAGAATCTCCAGGAAGCATCTTTGGAGCAAGCTCTACAACCGTGCTTTTTGCATTTTTGAAAATCTACTTTAGTTTCGGAGATATTGATCGTTAAAGTTGAGAGGGGCGTGGCCTCACAGCTAAATTGTCATAACTTCATGACCGATTAAGGAATCTTAACGAAACTTGCAGGAGGTCTTCGGAGACCATCCCAGACCATGCGTGTCAAATTTGGTGCAATTCGACCAAAAGGGGGCGCTATAGCAGCATTCAGTACCTGTACCTTCTAAATTGTTTGATTTTGAAGGGCGGCAGGAAGTGCGGATTCATTGTCATTATGGCCAGCCTTCCTTCTTGTATGACACTTGACACTTCTGAGCTGATTTCAGAAAAGAAAGTGTCATTTGGCCTGTAGGGGGTGCTATTGTTTGCCTATGGGGGGCGCTACAGCAACGTATCTCCGCAACCGTAATTCGTAGAGACTCACGGATGGCGGCGTTGGACTCGGGGTGAAAAAGTAGCGGTACGAGGCCCGGGATCACCATCGCACCTTCCGTTTCCCATTTATTAGGGGTTCGAGCCCTGAAGGGGCTGAAACCCTATTGTTTTTCAAAATCCGAATATATTATTATTATTTTTCATCTGCCCCAACGCAAATTCCCGTGAGTTGGTAAATGGTAGAGACCTGAAACCTGGCCCAATGACAGATATTGTTGGCTGGTAGGTGCTCAAAAAAGATTTTTCGAATCGGCCTGAAGGTGGCGCTATAATCGATGGTTTTACGTTAAAGGCCTTAACTTCCACGCCGTTGGTCCGATTTTCAAACTTTTTTTTTTCAGATGTTCAGGTGGACCTGCTCTACAAATTTGCCATAAGGACCCTCAATGTCCGCCTGGAAAGTTTTTGAGATATTTGGAAAAGTTTGGAAAACACATTTTTTGCATCTCCTCCTAGACCGTTTGACCGATTTGCACTAGAATCTCCAGGAAGCATCTTTGGAGCAAGCTCTACAACCGTGCTTTTTGCATTTTTGAAAATCTACTTTAGTTTCGGAGATATTGATCGTTAAAGTTGAGAGGGGCGTGGCCTCACAGCTAAATTGTCATAACTTCATGACCGATTAAGGAATCTTAACGAAACTTGCAGGAGGTCTTCGGAGACCATCCCAGACCATGCGTGTCAAATTTGGTGCAATTCGACCAAAAGGGGGCGCTATAGCAGCATTCAGTACCTGTACCTTCTAAATTGTTTTCTTTTGAAGGGCGGCAGGAAGTGCTGATTCATTGTCATTATGGCCAGCCTTCCTTCTTGTATGACACTTGACACTTCTGAGCTGATTTCAGAAAAGAAAGTGTCATTTGGCCTGTAGGGGGCGCTATTGTTTGCCTATGGGGGGCGCTACAGCAACGTATCTCCGCAACCGTAACTCGTAGAGACTCACGGATGGCGGCGTTGGACTCGGGGTGAAAAAGTAGCGGTACGAGGCCCGGGATCACCATCGCACCTTCCGTTTCCCATTTATTAGGGGTTCGAGCCCTGAAGGGGCTGAAACCCTATTGTTTTTCAAAATCCGAATATATTATTATTATTTTTCATCTGCCCCAACGCAAATTCCCGTGAGTTGGTAAATGGTAGAGACCTGAAACCTGGCCCAATGACAGATATTGTTGGCTGGTAGGTGCTCAAAAAAGATTTTTCGAATCGGCCTGAAGGTGGCGCTATAATCGATGGTTTTACGTTAAAGGCCTTAACTTCCACGCCGTTGGTCCGATTTTCAAACTTTTTTTTTCCAGATGTTCAGGTGGACCTGCTCTACAAATTTGCCATAAGGACCCTCAATGTCCGCCTGGAAAGTTTTTGAGATATTTGGAAAAGTTTGGAAAACACATTTTTTGCATCTCCTCCTAGACCGTTTGACCGATTTGCACTAGAATCTCCAGGAAGCATCTTTGGAGCAAGCTCTACAACCGTGCTTTTTGCATTTTTGAAAATCTACTTTAGTTTCGGAGATATTGATCGTTAAAGTTGAGAGGGGCGTGGCCTCACAGCTAAATTGTCATAACTTCATGACCGATTAAGGAATCTTAACGAAACTTGCAGGAGGTCTTCGGAGACCATCCCAGACCATGCGTGTCAAATTTGGTGCAATTCGACCAAAAGGGGGCGCTATAGCAGCATTCAGTACCTGTACCTTCTAAATTGTTTGATTTTGAAGGGCGGCAGGAAGTGCTGATTCATTGTCATTATGGCCAGCCTTCCTTCTTGTATGACACTTGACACTTCTGAGCTGATTTCAGAAAAGAAAGTGTCATTTGGCCTGTAGGGGGCGCTATTGTTTGCCTATGGGGGGCGCTACAGCAACGTATCTCCGCAACCGTAACTCGTAGAGACTCACGGATGGCGGCGTTGGACTCGGGGTGAAAAAGTAGCGGTACGAGGCCCGGGATCACCATCGCACCTTCCGTTTCCCATTTATTAGGGGTTCGAGCCCTGAAGGGGCTGAAACCCTATTGTTTTTCAAAATCCGAATATATTATTATTATTTTTCATCTGCCCCAACGCAAATTCCCGTGAGTTGGTAAATGGTAGAGACCTGAAACCTGGCCCAATGACAGATATTGTTGGCTGGTAGGTGCTCAAAAAAGATTTTTCGAATCGGCCTGAAGGTGGCGCTATAATCGATGGTTTTACGTTAAAGGCCTTAACTTCCACGCCGTTGGTCCGATTTTCAAACTTTTTTTTTTCAGATGTTCAGGTGGACCTGCTCTACAAATTTGCCATAAGGACCCTCAATGTCCGCCTGGAAAGTTTTTGAGATATTTGGAAAAGTTTGGAAAACACATTTTTTGCATCTCCTCCTAGACCGTTTGACCGATTTGCACTAGAATCTCCAGGAAGCATCTTTGGAGCAAGCTCTACAACCGTGCTTTTTGCATTTTTGAAAATCTACTTTAGTTTCGGAGATATTGATCGTTAAAGTTGAGAGGGGCGTGGCCTCACAGCTAAATTGTCATAACTTCATGACCGATTAAGGAATCTTAACGAAACTTGCAGGAGGTCTTCGGAGACCATCCCAGACCATGCGTGTCAAATTTGGTGCAATTCGACCAAAAGGGGGCGCTATAGCAGCATTCAGTACCTGTACCTTCTAAATTGTTTGATTTTGAAGGGCGGCAGGAAGTGCTGATTCATTGTCATTATGGCCAGCCTTCCTTCTTGTATGACACTTGACACTTCTGAGCTGATTTCAGAAAAGAAAGTGTCATTTGGCCTGTAGGGGGCGCTATTGTTTGCCTATGGGGGGCGCTACAGCAACGTATCTCCGCAACCGTAACTCGTAGAGACTCACGGATGGCGGCGTTGGACTCGGGGTGAAAAAGTAGCGGTACGAGGCCCGGGATCACCATCGCACCTTCCGTTTCCCATTTATTAGGGGTTCGAGCCCTGAAGGGGCTGAAACCCTATTGTTTTTCAAAATCCGAATATATTATTATTATTTTTCATCTGCCCCAACGCAAATTCCCGTGAGTTGGTAAATGGTAGAGACCTGAAACCTGGCCCAATGACAGATATTGTTGGCTGGTAGGTGCTCAAAAAAGATTTTTCGAATCGGCCTGAAGGTGGCGCTATAATCGATGGTTTTACGTTAAAGGCCTTAACTTCCACGCCGTTGGTCCGATTTTCAAACTTTTTTTTTTCAGATGTTCAGGTGGACCTGCTCTACAAATTTGCCATAAGGACCCTCAATGTCCGCCTGGAAAGTTTTTGAGATATTTGGAAAAGTTTGGAAAACACATTTTTTGCATCTCCTCCTAGACCGTTTGACCGATTTGCACTAGAATCTCCAGGAAGCATCTTTGGAGCAAGCTCTACAACCGTGCTTTTTGCATTTTTGAAAATCTACTTTAGTTTCGGAGATATTGATCGTTAAAGTTGAGAGGGGCGTGGCCTCACAGCTAAATTGTCATAACTTCATGACCGATTAAGGAATCTTAACGAAACTTGCAGGAGGTCTTCGGAGACCATCCCAGACCATGCGTGTCAAATTTGGTGCAATTCGACCAAAAGGGGGCGCTATAGCAGCATTCAGTACCTGTACCTTCTAAATTGTTTTCTTTTGAAGGGCGGCAGGAAGTGCTGATTCATTGTCATTATGGCCAGCCTTCCTTCTTGTATGACACTTGACACTTCTGAGCTGATTTCAGAAAAGAAAGTGTCATTTGGCCTGTAGGGGGCGCTATTGTTTGCCTATGGGGGGCGCTACAGCAACGTATCTCCGCAACCGTAACTCGTAGAGACTCACGGATGGCGGCGTTGGACTCGGGGTGAAAAAGTAGCGGTACGAGGCCCGGGATCACCATCGCACCTTCCGTTTCCCATTTATTAGGGGTTCGAGCCCTGAAGGGGCTGAAACCCTATTGTTTTTCAAAATCCGAATATATTATTATTATTTTTCATCTGCCCCAACGCAAATTCCCGTGAGTTGGTAAATGGTAGAGACCTGAAACCTGGCCCAATGACAGATATTGTTGGCTGGTAGGTGCTCAAAAAAGATTTTTCGAATCGGCCTGAAGGTGGCGCTATAATCGATGGTTTTACGTTAAAGGCCTTAACTTCCACGCCGTTGGTCCGATTTTCAAACTTTTTTTTTTCAGATGTTCAGGTGGACCTGCTCTACAAATTTGCCATAAGGACCCTCAATGTCCGCCTGGAAAGTTTTTGAGATATTTGGAAAAGTTTGGAAAACACATTTTTTGCATCTCCTCCTAGACCGTTTGACCGATTTGCACTAGAATCTCCAGGAAGCATCTTTGGAGCAAGCTCTACAACCGTGCTTTTTGCATTTTTGAAAATCTACTTTAGTTTCGGAGATATTGATCGTTAAAGTTGAGAGGGGCGTGGCCTCACAGCTAAATTGTCATAACTTCATGACCGATTAAGGAATCTTAACGAAACTTGCAGGAGGTCTTCGGAGACCATCCCAGACCATGCGTATCAAATTTGGTGCAATTCGACCAAAAGGGGGCGCTATAGCAGCATTCAGTACCTGTACCTTCTAAATTGTTTGATTTTGAAGGGCGGCAGGAAGTGCGGATTCATTGTCATTATGGCCAGCCTTCCTTCTTGTATGACACTTGACACTTCTGAGCTGATTTCAGAAAAGAAAGTGTCATTTGGCCTGTAGGGGGTGCTATTGTTTGCCTATGGGGGGCGCTACAGCAACGTATCTCCGCAACCGTAATTCGTAGAGACTCACGGATGGCGGCGTTGGACTCGGGGTGAAAAAGTAGCGGTACGAGGCCCGGGATCACCATCGCACCTTCCGTTTCCCATTTATTAGGGGTTCGAGCCCTGAAGGGGCTGAAACCCTATTGTTTTTCAAAATCCGAATATATTATTATTATTTTTCATCTGCCCCAACGCAAATTCCCGTGAGTTGGTAAATGGTAGAGACCTGAAACCTGGCCCAATGACAGATATTGTTGGCTGGTAGGTGCTCAAAAAAGATTTTTCGAATCGGCCTGAAGGTGGCGCTATAATCAATGGTTTTACGTTAAAGGCCTTAACTTCCACGCCGTTGGTCCGATTTTCAAACTTTTTTTTTTTCAGATGTTCAGGTGGACCTGCTCTACAAATTTGCCATAAGGACCCTCAATGTCCGCCTGGAAAGTTTTTGAGATATTTGGAAAAGTTTGGAAAACACATTTTTTGCATCTCCTCCTAGACCGTTTGAGCGATTTGCACTAGAATCTCCAGGAAGCATCTTTGGAGCAAGCTCTACAACCGTGCTTTTTGCATTTTTGAAAATCTACTTTAGTTTCGGAGATATTGATCGTTAAAGTTGAGAGGGGCGTGGCCTCACAGCTAAATTGTCATAACTTCATGACCGATTAAGGAATCTTAACGAAACTTGCAGGAGGTCTTCGGAGACCATCCCAGACCATGCGTGTCAAATTTGGTGCAATTCGACCAAAAGGGGGCGCTATAGCAGCATTCAGTACCTGTACCTTCTAAATTGTTTGATTTTGAAGGGCGGCAGGAAGTGCTGATTCATTGTCATTATGGCCAGCCTTCCTTCTTGTATGACACTTGACACTTCTGAGCTGATTTCAGAAAAGAAAGTGTCATTTGGCCTGTAGGGGGCGCTATTGTTTGCCTATGGGGGGCGCTACAGCAACGTATCTCCGCAACCGTAACTCGTAGAGACTCACGGATGGCGGCGTTGGACTCGGGGTGAAAAAGTAGCGGTACGAGGCCCGGGATCACCATCGCACCTTCCGTTTCCCATTTATTAGGGGTTCGAGCCCTGAAGGGGCTGAAACCCTATTGTTTTTCAAAATCAGAATATATTATTATTATTTTTCATCTGCCCCAACGCAAATTCCCGTGAGTTGGTAAATGGTAGAGACCTGAAACCTGGCCCAATGACAGATATTGTTGGCTGGTAGGTGCTCAAAAAAGATTTTTCGAATCGGCCTGAAGGTGGCGCTATAATCGATGGTTTTACGTTAAAGGCCTTAACTTCCACGCCGTTGGTCCGATTTTCAAACTTTTTTTTTTCAGATGTTCAGGTGGACCTGCTCTACAAATTTGCCATAAGGACCCTCAATGTCCGCCTGGAAAGTTTTTGAGATATTTGGAAAAGTTTGGAAAACACATTTTTTGCATCTCCTCCTAGACCGTTTGACCGATTTGCACTAGAATCTCCAGGAAGCATCTTTGGAGCAAGCTCTACAACCGTGCTTTTTGCATTTTTGAAAATCTACTTTAGTTTCGGAGATATTGATCGTTAAAGTTGAGAGGGGCGTGGCCTCACAGCTAAATTGTCATACCTTCATGACCGATTAAGGAATCTTAACGAAACTTGCAGGAGGTCTTCGGAGACCATCCCAGACCATGCGTGTCAAATTTGGTGCAATTCGACCAAAAGGGGGCGCTATAGCAGCATTCAGTACCTGTACCTTCTAAATTGTTTTCTTTTGAAGGGCGGCAGGAAGTGCTGATTCATTGTCATTATGGCCAGCCTTCCTTCTTGTATGACACTTGACACTTCTGAGCTGATTTCAGAAAAGAAAGTGTCATTTGGCCTGTAGGGGGCGCTATTGTTTGCCTATGGGGGGCGCTACAGCAACGTATCTCCGCAACCGTAACTCGTAGAGACTCACGGATGGCGGCGTTGGACTCGGGGTGAAAAAGTAGCGGTACGAGGCCCGGGATCACCATCGCACCTTCCGTTTCCCATTTATTAGGGGTTCGAGCCCTGAAGGGGCTGAAACCCTATTGTTTTTCAAAATCCGAATATATTATTATTATTTTTCATCTGCCCCAACGCAAATTCCCGTGAGTTGGTAAATGGTAGAGACCTGAAACCTGGCCCAATGACAGATATTGTTGGCTGGTAGGTGCTCAAAAAAGATTTTTCGAATCGGCCTGAAGGTGGCGCTATAATCGATGGTTTTACGTTAAAGGCCTTAACTTCCACGCCGTTGGTCCGATTTTCAAACTTTTTTTTTTCAGATGTTCAGGTGGACCTGCTCTACAAATTTGCCATAAGGACCCTCAATGTCCGCCTGGAAAGTTTTTGAGATATTTGGAAAAGTTTGGAAAACACATTTTTTGCATCTCCTCCTAGACCGTTTGACCGATTTGCACTAGAATCTCCAGGAAGCATCTTTGGAGCAAGCTCTACAACCGTGCTTTTTGCATTTTTGAAAATCTACTTTAGTTTCGGAGATATTGATCGTTAAAGTTGAGAGGGGCGTGGCCTCACAGCTAAATTGTCATAACTTCATGACCGATTAAGGAATCTTAACGAAACTTGCAGGAGGTCTTCGGAGACCATCCCAGACCATGCGTATCAAATTTGGTGCAATTCGACCAAAAGGGGGCGCTATAGCAGCATTCAGTACCTGTACCTTCTAAATTGTTTGATTTTGAAGGGCGGCAGGAAGTGCGGATTCATTGTCATTATGGCCAGCCTTCCTTCTTGTATGACACTTGACACTTCTGAGCTGATTTCAGAAAAGAAAGTGTCATTTGGCCTGTAGGGGGTGCTATTGTTTGCCTATGGGGGGCGCTACAGCAACGTATCTCCGCAACCGTAATTCGTAGAGACTCACGGATGGCGGCGTTGGACTCGGGGTGAAAAAGTAGCGGTACGAGGCCCGGGATCACCATCGCACCTTCCGTTTCCCATTTATTAGGGGTTCGAGCCCTGAAGGGGCTGAAACCCTATTGTTTTTCAAAATCCGAATATATTATTATTATTTTTCATCTGCCCCAACGCAAATTCCCGTGAGTTGGTAAATGGTAGAGACCTGAAACCTGGCCCAATGACAGATATTGTTGGCTGGTAGGTGCTCAAAAAAGATTTTTCGAATCGGCCTGAAGGTGGCGCTATAATCAATGGTTTTACGTTAAAGGCCTTAACTTCCACGCCGTTGGTCCGATTTTCAAACTTTTTTTTTTCAGATGTTCAGGTGGACCTGCTCTACAAATTTGCCATAAGGACCCTCAATGTCCGCCTGGAAAGTTTTTGAGATATTTGGAAAAGTTTGGAAAACACATTTTTTGCATCTCCTCCTAGACCGTTTGACCGATTTGCACTAGAATCTCCAGGAAGCATCTTTGGAGCAAGCTCTACAACCGTGCTTTTTGCATTTTTGAAAATCTACTTTAGTTTCGGAGATATTGATCGTTAAAGTTGAGAGGGGCGTGGCCTCACAGCTAAATTGTCATAACTTCATGACCGATTAAGGAATCTTAACGAAACTTGCAGGAGGTCTTCGGAGACCATCCCAGACCATGCGTGTCAAATTTGGTGCAATTCGACCAAAAGGGGGCGCTATAGCAGCATTCAGTACCTGTACCTTCTAAATTGTTTGATTTTGAAGGGCGGCAGGAAGTGCTGATTCATTGTCATTATGGCCAGCCTTCCTTCTTGTATGACACTTGACACTTCTGAGCTGATTTCAGAAAAGAAAGTGTCATTTGGCCTGTAGGGGGCGCTATTGTTTGCCTATGGGGGGCGCTACAGCAACGTATCTCCGCAACCGTAACTCGTAGAGACTCACGGATGGCGGCGTTGGACTCGGGGTGAAAAAGTAGCGGTACGAGGCCTGGGATCACCATCGCACCTTCCGTTTCCCATTTATTAGGGGTTCGAGCCCTGAAGGGGCTGAAACCCTATTGTTTTTCAAAATCCGAATATATTATTATTATTTTTCATCTGCCCCAACGCAAATTCCCGTGAGTTGGTAAATGGTAGAGACCTGAAACCTGGCCCAATGACAGATATTGTTGGCTGGTAGGTGCTCAAAAAAGATTTTTCGAATCGGCCTGAAGGTGGCGCTATAATCGATGGTTTTACGTTAAAGGCCTTAACTTCCACGCCGTTGGTCCGATTTTCAAACTTTTTTTTTTCAGATGTTCAGGTGGACCTGCTCTACAAATTTGCCATAAGGACCCTCAATGTCCGCCTGGAAAGTTTTTGAGATATTTGGAAAAGTTTGGAAAACACATTTTTTGCATCTCCTCCTAGACCGTTTGACCGATTTGCACTAGAATCTCCAGGAAGCATCTTTGGAGCAAGCTCTACAACCGTGCTTTTTGCATTTTTGAAAATCTACTTTAGTTTCGGAGATATTGATCGTTAAAGTTGAGAGGGGCGTGGCCTCACAGCTAAATTGTCATAACTTCATGACCGATTAAGGAATCTTAACGAAACTTGCAGGAGGTCTTCGGAGACCATCCCAGACCATGCGTATCAAATTTGGTGCAATTCGACCAAAAGGGGGCGCTATAGCAGCATTCAGTACCTGTACCTTCTAAATTGTTTGATTTTGAAGGGCGGCAGGAAGTGCGGATTCATTGTCATTATGGCCAGCCTTCCTTCTTGTATGACACTTGACACTTCTGAGCTGATTTCAGAAAAGAAAGTGTCATTTGGCCTGTAGGGGGTGCTATTGTTTGCCTATGGGGGGCGCTACAGCAACGTATCTCCGCAACCGTAATTCGTAGAGACTCACGGATGGCGGCGTTGGACTCGGGGTGAAAAAGTAGCGGTACGAGGCCCGGGATCACCATCGCACCTTCCGTTTCCCATTTATTAGGGGTTCGAGCCCTGAAGGGGCTGAAACCCTATTGTTTTTCAAAATCCGAATATATTATTATTATTTTTCATCTGCCCCAACGCAAATTCCCGTGAGTTGGTAAATGGTAGAGACCTGAAACCTGGCCCAATGACAGATATTGTTGGCTGGTAGGTGCTCAAAAAAGATTTTTCGAATCGGCCTGAAGGTGGCGCTATAATCGACGGTTTTACGTTAAAAGCCATCACTTCCACGCCGTTGGTCCGATTTTCAAACTTTTTTTTTCCAGATGTTCAGGTGGACCTGCTCTACAAATTTGCCATAAGGACCCTCAATGTCCGCCTGGAAAGTTTTTGAGATATTTGGAAAAGTTTGGAAAACACCTTTTTGACATCTCCTCCTAGACCGTTGGACCGATTTGCACCACCATCACCAGGAAGCATCTATGGAGCAAGCTCTACAAACTGGCTTTTTGAAACCTTTGAAATCTCCTTTCGTTTCGGAGATATTGATCGTTAAAGTTGAGAGGGGCGTGGCCTCACAGCTAAATTGTCATTACTTCATGACCGATTAAGGAATCTTCACGAAACTTGCAGGAGGTCTTCGGAGACCATCCCAGACCATGCGTGTCAAATTTGGTGCAATTCCACCAAAAGGGGGCGCTATAGCAGCATTCAGTACCTGTACCTTCTAAATTGTTTGATTTTGAAGGGCGGCAGGAAGTGCAGATTCATTGTCATTATGGCCAGCCTTCCTTCTTGTATGACACTTGACACTTCTGAGCTGATTTCAGAAAAGAAAGTGTCATTTGGCCTGTAGGGGGTGCTATTGTTTGCCTATGGGGGGCGCTACAGCAACGTATCTCCGCAACCGTAACTCGTAGAGACTCACGGATGGCGGCGTTGGACTCGGGGTGAAAAAGTAGCGGTACGAGGCCCGGGATCACCATCGCACCTTCCGTTTCCCATTTATTAGGGGTTCGAGCCCTGAAGGGGCTGAAACCCTATTGTTTTTCAAAATCCGAATATATTATTATTATTTTTCATCTGCCCCAACGCAAATTCCCGTGAGTTGGTAAATGGTAGAGACCTGAAACCTGGCCCAATGACAGATATTGTTGGCTGGTAGGTGCTCAAAAAAGATTTTTCGAATCGGCCTGAAGGTGGCGCTATAATCGACGGTTTTACGTTAAAAGCCATCACTTCCACGCCGTTGGTCCGATTTTCAAACTTTTTTTTTCCAGATGTTCAGGTGGACCTGCTCTACAAATTTGCCATAAGGACCCTCAATGTCCGCCTGGAAAGTTTTTGAGATATTTGGAAAAGTTTGGAAAACACCTTTTTGACATCTCCTCCTAGACCGTTGGACCGATTTGCACCACCATCACCAGGAAGCATCTATGGAGCAAGCTCTACAAACTGGCTTTTTGAAACCTTTGAAATCTCCTTTCGTTTCGGAGATATTGATCGTTAAAGTTGAGAGGGGCGTGGCCTCACAGCTAAATTGTCATTACTTCATGACCGATTAAGGAATCTTCACGAAACTTGCAGGAGGTCTTCGGAGACCATCCCAGACCATGCGTGTCAAATTTGGTGCAATTCCACCAAAAGGGGGCGCTATAGCAGCATTCAGTACCTGTACCTTCTAAATTGTTTGATTTTGAAGGGCGGCAGGAAGTGCGGATTCATTGTCATTATGGCCAGCCTTCCTTCTTGTATGACACTTGACACTTCTGAGCTGATTTCAGAAAAGAAAGTGTCATTTGGCCTGTAGGGGGTGCTATTGTTTGCCTATGGGGGGCGCTACAGCAACGTATCTCCGCAACCGTAACTCGTAGAGACTCACGGATGGCGGCGTTGGACTCGGGGTGAAAAAGTAGCGGTACGAGGCCCGGGATCACCATCGCACCTTCCGTTTCCCATTTATTAGGGGTTCGAGCCCTGAAGGGGCTGAAACCCTATTGTTTTTCAAAATCCGAATATATTATTATTATTTTTCATCTGCCCCAACGCAAATTCCCGTGAGTTGGTAAATGGTAGAGACCTGAAACCTGGCCCAATGACAGATATTGTTGGCTGGTAGGTGCTCAAAAAAGATTTTTCGAATCGGCCTGAAGGTGGCGCTATAATCGACGGTTTTACGTTAAAAGCCATCACTTCCACGCCGTTGGTCCGATTTTCAAACTTTTTTTTTCCAGATGTTCAGGTGGACCTGCTCTACAAATTTGCCATAAGGACCCTCAATGTCCGCCTGGAAAGTTTTTGAGATATTTGGAAAAGTTTGGAAAACACCTTTTTGACATCTCCTCCTAGACCGTTGGACCGATTTGCACCACCATCACCAGGAAGCATCTATGGAGCAAGCTCTACAAACTGGCTTTTTGAAACCTTTGAAATCTCCTTTCGTTTCGGAGATATTGATCGTTAAAGTTGAGAGGGGCGTGGCCTCACAGCTAAATTGTCATTACTTCATGACCGATTAAGGAATCTTCACGAAACTTGCAGGAGGTCTTCGGAGACCATCCCAGACCATGCGTGTCAAATTTGGTGCAATTCCACCAAAAGGGGGCGCTATAGCAGCATTCAGTACCTGTACCTTCTAAATTGTTTGATTTTGAAGGGCGGCAGGAAGTGCAGATTCATTGTCATTATGGCCAGCCTTCCTTCTTGTATGACACTTGACACTTCTGAGCTGATTTCAGAAAAGAAAGTGTCATTTGGCCTGTAGGGGGTGCTATTGTTTGCCTATGGGGGGCGCTACAGCAACGTATCTCCGCAACCGTAACTCGTAGAGACTCACGGATGGCGGCGTTGGACTCGGGGTGAAAAAGTAGCGGTACGAGGCCCGGGATCACCATCGCACCTTCCGTTTCCCATTTATTAGGGGTTCGAGCCCTGAAGGGGCTGAAACCCTATTGTTTTTCAAAATCAGAATATATTATTATTATTTTTCATCTGCCCCAACGCAAATTCCCGTGATTTGGTAAATGGTAGAGACCTGAAACCTGGCCCAATGACAGATATTGTTGGCTGGTAGGTGCTCAAAAAAGATTTTTCGAATCGGCCTGAAGGTGGCGCTATAATCGACGGTTTTACGTTAAAAGCCATCACTTCCACGCCGTTGGTCCGATTTTCAAACTTTTTTTTTCCAGATGTTCAGGTGGACCTGCTCTACAAATTTGCCATAAGGACCCTCAATGTCCGCCTGGAAAGTTTTTGAGATATTTGGAAAAGTTTGGAAAACACCTTTTTGACATCTCCTCCTAGACCGTTGGACCGATTTGCACCACCATCACCAGGAAGCATCTATGGAGCAAGCTCTACAAACTGGCTTTTTGAAACCTTTGAAATCTCCTTTCGTTTCGGAGATATTGATCGTTAAAGTTGAGAGGGGCGTGGCCTCACAGCTAAATTGTCATTACTTCATGACCGATTAAGGAATCTTCACGAAACTTGCAGGAGGTCTTCGGAGACCATCCCAGACCATGCGTGTCAAATTTGGTGCAATTCCACCAAAAGGGGGCGCTATAGCAGCATTCAGTACCTGTACCTTCTAAATTGTTTGATTTTGAAGGGCGGCAGGAAGTGCGGATTCATTGTCATTATGGCCAGCCTTCCTTCTTGTATGACACTTGACACTTCTGAGCTGATTTCAGAAAAGAAAGTGTCATTTGGCCTGTAGGGGGTGCTATTGTTTGCCTATGGGGGGCGCTACAGCAACGTATCTCCGCAACCGTAATTCGTAGAGACTCACGGATGGCGGCGTTGGACTCGGGGTGAAAAAGTAGCGGTACGAGGCCCGGGATCACCATCGCACCTTCCGTTTCCCATTTATTAGGGGTTCGAGCCCTGAAGGGGCTGAAACCCTATTGTTTTTCAAAATCCGAATATATTATTATTATTTTTCATCTGCCCCAACGCAAATTCCCGTGAGTTGGTAAATGGTAGAGACCTGAAACCTGGCCCAATGACAGATATTGTTGGCTGGTAGGTGCTCAAAAAAGATTTTTCGAATCGGCCTGAAGGTGGCGCTATAATCGATGGTTTTACGTTAAAGGCCTTAACTTCCACGCCGTTGGTCCGATTTTCAAACTTTTTTTTTTCAGATGTTCAGGTGGACCTGCTCTACAAATTTGCCATAAGGACCCTCAATGTCCGCCTGGAAAGTTTTTGAGATATTTGGAAAAGTTTGGAAAACACATTTTTTGCATCTCCTCCTAGACCGTTTGACCGATTTGCACTAGAATCTCCAGGAAGCATCTTTGGAGCAAGCTCTACAACCGTGCTTTTTGCATTTTTGAAAATCTACTTTAGTTTCGGAGATATTGATCGTTAAAGTTGAGAGGGGCGTGGCCTCACAGCTAAATTGTCATAACTTCATGACCGATTAAGGAATCTTAACGAAACTTGCAGGAGGTCTTCGGAGACCATCCCAGACCATGCGTGTCAAATTTGGTGCAATTCGACCAAAAGGGGGCGCTATAGCAGCATTCAGTACCTGTACCTTCTAAATTGTTTGATTTTGAAGGGCGGCAGGAAGTGCTGATTCATTGTCATTATGGCCAGCCTTCCTTCTTGTATGACACTTGACACTTCTGAGCTGATTTCAGAAAAGAAAGTGTCATTTGGCCTGTAGGGGGCGCTATTGTTTGCCTATGGGGGGCGCTACAGCAACGTATCTCCGCAACCGTAACTCGTAGAGACTCACGGATGGCGGCGTTGGACTCGGGGTGAAAAAGTAGCGGTAGGAGGCCCGGGATCACCATCGCACCTTCCGTTTCCCATTTATTAGGGGTTCGAGCCCTGAAGGGGCTGAAACCCTATTGTTTTTCAAAATCCGAATATATTATTATTATTTTTCATCTGCCCCAACGCAAATTCCCGTGAGTTGGTAAATGGTAGAGACCTGAAACCTGGCCCAATGACAGATATTGTTGGCTGGTAGGTGCTCAAAAAAGATTTTTCGAATCGGCCTGAAGGTGGCGCTATAATCGATGGTTTTACGTTAAAGGCCTTAACTTCCACGCCGTTGGTCCGATTTTCAAACTTTTTTTTTTCAGATGTTCAGGTGGACCTGCTCTACAAATTTGCCATAAGGACCCTCAATGTCCGCCTGGAAAGTTTTTGAGATATTTGGAAAAGTTTGGAAAACACATTTTTTGCATCTCCTCCTAGACCGTTTGACCGATTTGCACTAGAATCTCCAGGAAGCATCTTTGGAGCAAGCTCTACAACCGTGCTTTTTGCATTTTTGAAAATCTACTTTAGTTTCGGAGATATTGATCGTTAAAGTTGAGAGGGGCGTGGCCTCACAGCTAAATTGTCATAACTTCATGACCGATTAAGGAATCTTAACGAAACTTGCAGGAGGTCTTCGGAGACCATCCCAGACCATGCGTGTCAAATTTGGTGCAATTCGACCAAAAGGGGGCGCTATAGCAGCATTCAGTACCTGTACCTTCTAAATTGTTTTCTTTTGAAGGGCGGCAGGAAGTGCTGATTCATTGTCATTATGGCCAGCCTTCCTTCTTGTATGACACTTGACACTTCTGAGCTGATTTCAGAAAAGAAAGTGTCATTTGGCCTGTAGGGGGCGCTATTGTTTGCCTATGGGGGGCGCTACAGCAACGTATCTCCGCAACCGTAACTCGTAGAGACTCACGGATGGCGGCGTTGGACTCGGGGTGAAAAAGTAGCGGTACGAGGCCCGGGATCACCATCGCACCTTCCGTTTCCCATTTATTAGGGGTTCGAGCCCTGAAGGGGCTGAAACCCTATTGTTTTTCAAAATCCGAATATATTATTATTATTTTTCATCTGCCCCAACGCAAATTCCCGTGAGTTGGTAAATGGTAGAGACCTGAAACCTGGCCCAATGACAGATATTGTTGGCTGGTAGGTGCTCAAAAAAGATTTTTCGAATCGGCCTGAAGGTGGCGCTATAATCGATGGTTTTACGTTAAAGGCCTTAACTTCCACGCCGTTGGTCCGATTTTCAAACTTTTTTTTTTCAGATGTTCAGGTGGACCTGCTCTACAAATTTGCCATAAGGACCCTCAATGTCCGCCTGTTAAAGTTTTTGAGATATTTGGAAAAGTTTGGAAAACACATTTTTTGCATCTCCTCCTAGACCGTTTGACCGATTTGCACTAGAATCTCCAGGAAGCATCTTTGGAGCAAGCTCTACAACCGTGCTTTTTGCATTTTTGAAAATCTACTTTAGTTTCGGAGATATTGATCGTTAAAGTTGAGAGGGGCGTGGCCTCACAGCTAAATTGTCATAACTTCATGACCGATTAAGGAATCTTAACGAAACTTGCAGGAGGTCTTCGGAGACCATCCCAGACCATGCGTGTCAAATTTGGTGCAATTCGACCAAAAGGGGGCGCTATAGCAGCATTCAGTACCTGTACCTTCTAAATTGTTTTCTTTTGAAGGGCGGCAGGAAGTGCTGATTCATTGTCATTATGGCCAGCCTTCCTTCTTGTATGACACTTGACACTTCTGAGCTGATTTCAGAAAAGAAAGTGTCATTTGGCCTGTAGGGGGCGCTATTGTTTGCCTATGGGGGGCGCTACAGCAACGTATCTCCGCAACCGTAACTCGTAGAGACTCACGGATGGCGGCGTTGGACTCGGGGTGAAAAAGTAGCGGTACGAGGCCCGGGATCACCATCGCACCTTCCGTTTCCCATTTATTAGGGGTTCGAGCCCTGAAGGGGCTGAAACCCTATTGTTTTTCAAAATCCGAATATATTATTATTATTTTTCATCTGCCCCAACGCAAATTCCCGTGAGTTGGTAAATGGTAGAGACCTGAAACCTGGCCCAATGACAGATATTGTTGGCTGGTAGGTGCTCAAAAAAGATTTTTCGAATCGGCCTGAAGGTGGCGCTATAATCGATGGTTTTACGTTAAAGGCCTTAACTTCCACGCCGTTGGTCCGATTTTCAAACTTTTTTTTTTCAGATATTCAGGTGGACCTGCTCTACAAATTTGCCATAAGGACCCTCAATGTCCGCCTGGAAAGTTTTTGAGATATTTGGAAAAGTTTGGAAAACACATTTTTTGCATCTCCTCCTAGACCGTTTGACCGATTTGCACTAGAATCTCCAGGAAGCATCTTTGGAGCAAGCTCTACAACCGTGCTTTTTGCATTTTTGAAAATCTACTTTAGTTTCGGAGATATTGATCGTTAAAGTTGAGAGGGGCGTGGCCTCACAGCTAAATTGTCATAACTTCATGACCGATTAAGGAATCTTAACGAAACTTGCAGGAGGTCTTCGGAGACCATCCCAGACCATGCGTGTCAAATTTGGTGCAATTCGACCAAAAGGGGGCGCTATAGCAGCATTCAGTACCTGTACCTTCTAAATTGTTTGATTTTGAAGGGCGGCAGGAAGTGCGGATTCATTGTCATTATGGCCAGCCTTCCTTCTTGTATGACACTTGACACTTCTGAGCTGATTTCAGAAAAGAAAGTGTCATTTGGCCTGTAGGGGGTGCTATTGTTTGCCTATGGGGGGCGCTACAGCAACGTATCTCCGCAACCGTAATTCGTAGAGACTCACGGATGGCGGCGTTGGACTCGGGGTGAAAAAGTAGCGGTACGAGGCCCGGGATCACCATCGCACCTTCCGTTTCCCATTTATTAGGGGTTCGAGCCCTGAAGGGGCTGAAACCCTATTGTTTTTCAAAATCCGAATATATTATTATTATTTTTCATCTGCCCCAACGCAAATTCCCGTGAGTTGGTAAATGGTAGAGACCTGAAACCTGGCCCAATGACAGATATTGTTGGCTGGTAGGTGCTCAAAAAAGATTTTTCGAATCGGCCTGAAGGTGGCGCTATAATCGATGGTTTTACGTTAAAGGCCTTAACTTCCACGCCGTTGGTCCGATTTTCAAACTTTTTTTTTTCAGATGTTCAGGTGGACCTGCTCTACAAATTTGCCATAAGGACCCTCAATGTCCGCCTGGAAAGTTTTTGAGATATTTGGAGAAGTTTGGAAAACACATTTTTTGCATCTCCTCCTAGACCGTTTGACCGATTTGCACTAGAATCTCCAGGAAGCATCTTTGGAGCAAGCTCTACAACCGTGCTTTTTGCATTTTTGAAAATCTACTTTAGTTTCGGAGATATTGATCGTTAAAGTTGAGAGGGGCGTGGCCTCACAGCTAAATTGTCATAACTTCATGACCGATTAAGGAATCTTAACGAAACTTGCAGGAGGTCTTCGGAGACCATCCCAGACCATGCGTGTCAAATTTGGTGCAATTCGACCAAAAGGGGGCGCTATAGCAGCATTCAGTACCTGTACCTTCTAAATTGTTTGATTTTGAAGGGCGGCAGGAAGTGCGGATTCATTGTCATTATGGCCAGCCTTCCTTCTTGTATGACACTTGACACTTCTGAGCTGATTTCAGAAAAGAAAGTGTCATTTGGCCTGTAGGGGGTGCTATTGTTTGCCTATGGGGGGCGCTACAGCAACGTATCTCCGCAACCGTAATTCGTAGAGACTCACGGATGGCGGCGTTGGACTCGGGGTGAAAAAGTAGCGGTACGAGGCCCGGGATCACCATCGCACCTTCCGTTTCCCATTTATTAGGGGTTCGAGCCCTGAAGGGGCTGAAACCCTATTGTTTTTCAAAATCCGAATATATTATTATTATTTTTCATCTGCCCCAACGCAAATTCCCGTGAGTTGGTAAATGGTAGAGACCTGAAACCTGGCCCAATGACAGATATTGTTGGCTGGTAGGTGCTCAAAAAAGATTTTTCGAATCGGCCTGAAGGTGGCGCTATAATCGATGGTTTTACGTTAAAGGCCTTAACTTCCACGCCGTTGGTCCGATTTTCAAACTTTTTTTTTTCAGATGTTCAGGTGGACCTGCTCTACAAATTTGCCATAAGGACCCTCAATGTCCGCCTGGAAAGTTTTTGAGATATTTGGAAAAGTTTGGAAAACACATTTTTTGCATCTCCTCCTAGACCGTTTGACCGATTTGCACTAGAATCTCCAGGAAGCATCTTTGGAGCAAGCTCTACAACCGTGCTTTTTGCATTTTTGAAAATCTACTTTAGTTTCGGAGATATTGATCGTTAAAGTTGAGAGGGGCGTGGCCTCACAGCTAAATTGTCATAACTTCATGACCGATTAAGGAATCTTAACGAAACTTGCAGGAGGTCTTCGGAGACCATCCCAGACCATGCGTGTCAAATTTGGTGCAATTCGACCAAAAGGGGGCGCTATAGCAGCATTCAGTACCTGTACCTTCTAAATTGTTTGATTTTGAAGGGCGGCAGGAAGTGCTGATTCATTGTCATTATGGCCAGCCTTCCTTCTTGTATGACACTTGACACTTCTGAGCTGATTTCAGAAAAGAAAGTGTCATTTGGCCTGTAGGGGGCGCTATTTTTTGCCTATGGGGGGCGCTACAGCAACGTATCTCCGCAACCGTAACTCGTAGAGACTCACGGATGGCGGCGTTGGACTCGGGGTGAAAAAGTAGCGGTACGAGGCCCGGGATCACCATCGCACCTTCCGTTTCCCATTTATTAGGGTTTCGAGCCCTGAAGGGGCTGAAACCCTATTGTTTTTCAAAATCCGAATATATTATTATTATTTTTCATCTGCCCCAACGCAAATTCCCGTGAGTTGGTAAATGGTAGAGACCTGAAACCTGGCCCAATGACAGATATTGTTGGCTGGTAGGTGCTCAAAAAAGATTTTTCGAATCGGCCTGAAGGTGGCGCTATAATCGATGGTTTTACGTTAAAGGCCTTAACTTCCACGCCGTTGGTCCGATTTTCAAACTTTTTTTTTTCAGATGTTCAGGTGGACCTGCTCTACAAATTTGCCATAAGGACCCTCAATGTCCGCCTGGAAAGTTTTTGAGATATTTGGAAAAGTTTGGAAAACACATTTTTTGCATCTCCTCCTAGACCGTTTGACCGATTTGCACTAGAATCTCCAGGAAGCATCTTTGGAGCAAGCTCTACAACTGTGCTTTTTGCATTTTTGAAAATCTACTTTAGTTTCGGAGATATTGATCGTTAAATTTGAGAGGGGCGTGGCCTCACAGCTAAATTGTCATAACTTCATGACCGATTAAGGAATCTTAACGAAACTTGCAGGAGGTCTTCGGAGACCATCCCAGACCATGCGTGTCAAATTTGGTGCAATTCGACCAAAAGGGGGCGCTATAGCAGCATTCAGTACCTGTACCTTCTAAATTGTTTGATTTTGAAGGGCGGCAGGAAGTGCGGATTCATTGTCATTATGGCCAGCCTTCCTTCTTGTATGACACTTGACACTTCTGAGCTGATTTCAGAAAAGAAAGTGTCATTTGGCCTGTAGGGGGTGCTATTGTTTGCCTATGGGGGGCGCTACAGCAACGTATCTCCGCAACCGTAATTCGTAGAGACTCACGGATGGCGGCGTTGGACTCGGGGTGAAAAAGTAGCGGTACGAGGCCCGGGATCACCATCGCACCTTCCGTTTCCCATTTATTAGGGGTTCGAGCCCTGAAGGGGCTGAAACCCTATTGTTTTTCAAAATCCGAATATATTATTATTATTTTTCATCTGCCCCAACGCAAATTCCCGTGAGTTGGTAAATGGTAGAGACCTGAAACCTGGCCCAATGACAGATATTGTTGGCTGGTAGGTGCTCAAAAAAGATTTTTCGAATCGGCCTGAAGGTGGCGCTATAATCGATGGTTTTACGTTAAAGGCCTTAACTTCCACGCCGTTGGTCCGATTTTCAAACTTTTTTTTTTCAGATGTTCAGGTGGACCTGCTCTACAAATTTGCCATAAGGACCCTCAATGTCCGCCTGGAAAGTTTTTGAGATATTTGGAAAAGTTTGGAAAACACATTTTTTGCATCTCCTCCTAGACCGTTTGACCGATTTGCACTAGAATCTCCAGGAAGCATCTTTGGAGCAAGCTCTACAACCGTGCTTTTTGCATTTTTGAAAATCTACTTTAGTTTCGGAGATATTGATCGTTAAAGTTGAGAGGGGCGTGGCCTCACAGCTAAATTGTCATAACTTCATGACCGATTAAGGAATCTTAACGAAACTTGCAGGAGGTCTTCGGAGACCATCCCAGACCATGCGTGTCAAATTTGGTGCAATTCGACCAAAAGGGGGCGCTATAGCAGCATTCAGTACCTGTACCTTCTAAATTGTTTTCTTTTGAAGGGCGGCAGGAAGTGCTGATTCATTGTCATTATGGCCAGCCTTCCTTCTTGTATGACACTTGACACTTCTGAGCTGATTTCAGAAAAGAAAGTGTCATTTGGCCTGTAGGGGGCGCTATTGTTTGCCTATGGGGGGCGCTACAGCAACGTATCTCCGCAACCGTAACTCGTAGAGACTCACGGATGGCGGCGTTGGACTCGGGGTGAAAAAGTAGCGGTACGAGGCCCGGGATCACCATCGCACCTTCCGTTTCCCATTTATTAGGGGTTCGAGCCCTGAAGGGGCTGAAACCCTATTGTTTTTCAAAATCCGAATATATTATTATTATTTTTCATCTGCCCCAACGCAAATTCCCGTGAGTTGGTAAATGGTAGAGACCTGAAACCTGGCCCAATGACAGATATTGTTGGCTGGTAGGTGCTCAAAAAAGATTTTTCGAATCGGCCTGAAGGTGGCGCTATAATCGATGGTTTTACGTTAAAGGCCTTAACTTCCACGCCGTTGGTCCGATTTTCAAACTTTTTTTTTTCAGATGTTCAGGTGGACCTGCTCTACAAATTTGCCATAAGGATCCTCAATGTCCGCCTGGAAAGTTTTTGAGATATTTGGAAAAGTTTGGAAAACACATTTTTTGCATCTCCTCCTAGACCGTTTGACCGATTTGCACTAGAATCTCCAGGAAGCATCTTTGGAGCAAGCTCTACAACCGTGCTTTTTGCATTTTTGAAAATCTACTTTAGTTTCGGAGATATTGATCGTTAAAGTTGAGAGGGGCGTGGCCTCACAGCTAAATTGTCATAACTTCATGACCGATTAAGGAATCTTAACGAAACTTGCAGGAGGTCTTCGGAGACCATCCCAGACCATGCGTGTCAAATTTGGTGCAATTCGACCAAAAGGGGGCGCTATAGCAGCATTCAGTACCTGTACCTTCTAAATTGTTTGATTTTGAAGGGCGGCAGGAAGTGCTGATTCATTGTCATTATGGCCAGCCTTCCTTCTTGTATGACACTTGACACTTCTGAGCTGATTTCAGAAAAGAAAGTGTCATTTGGCCTGTAGGGGGCGCTATTGTTTGCCTATGGGGGGCGCTACAGCAACGTATCTCCGCAACCGTAACTCGTAGAGACTCACGGATGGCGGCGTTGGACTCGGGGTGAAAAAGTAGCGGTACGAGGCCCGGGATCACCATCGCACCTTCCGTTTCCCATTTATTAGGGGTTCGAGCCCTGAAGGGGCTGAAACCCTATTGTTTTTCAAAATCCGAATATATTATTATTATTTTTCATCTGCCCCAACGCAAATTCCCGTGAGTTGGTAAATGGTAGAGACCTGAAACCTGGCCCAATGACAGATATTGTTGGCTGGTAGGTGCTCAAAAAAGATTTTTCGAATCGGCCTGAAGGTGGCGCTATAATCGATGGTTTTACGTTAAAGGCCTTAACTTCCACGCCGTTGGTCCGATTTTCAAACTTTTTTTTTTCAGATGTTCAGGTGGACCTGCTCTACAAATTTGCCATAAGGACCCTCAATGTCCGCCTGGAAAGTTTTTGAGATATTTGGAAAAGTTTGGAAAACACATTTTTTGCATCTCCTCCTAGACCGTTTGACCGATTTGCACTAGAATCTCCAGGAAGCATCTTTGGAGCAAGCTCTACAACCGTGCTTTTTGCATTTTTGAAAATCTACTTTAGTTTCGGAGATATTGATCGTTAAAGTTGAGAGGGGCGTGGCCTCACAGCTAAATTGTCATAACTTCATGACCGATTAAGGAATCTTAACGAAACTTGCAGGAGGTCTTCGGAGACCATCCCAGACCATGCGTGTCAAATTTGGTGCAATTCGACCAAAAGGGGGCGCTATAGCAGCATTCAGTACCTGTACCTTCTAAATTGTTTGATTTTGAAGGGCGGCAGGAAGTGCTGATTCATTGTCATTATGGCCAGCCTTCCTTCTTGTATGACACTTGACACTTCTGAGCTGATTTCAGAAAAGAAAGTGTCATTTGGCCTGTAGGGGGCGCTATTGTTTGCCTATGGGGGGCGCTACAGCAACGTATCTCCGCAACCGTAACTCGTAGAGACTCACGGATGGCGGCGTTGGACTCGGGGTGAAAAAGTAGCGGTACGAGGCCCGGGATCACCATCGCACCTTCCGTTTCCCATTTATTAGGGGTTCGAGCCCTGAAGGGGCTGAAACCCTATTGTTTTTCAAAATCCGAATATATTATTATTATTTTTCATCTGCCCCAACGCAAATTCCCGTGAGTTGGTAAATGGTAGAGACCTGAAACCTGGCCCAATGACAGATATTGTTGGCTGGTAGGTGCTCAAAAAAGATTTTTCGAATCGGCCTGAAGGTGGCGCTATAATCGATGGTTTTACGTTAAAGGCCTTAACTTCCACGCCGTTGGTCCGATTTTCAAACTTTTTTTTTTCAGATGTTCAGGTGGACCTGCTCTACAAATTTGCCATAAGGACCCTCAATGTCCGCCTGGAAAGTTTTTGAGATATTTGGAAAAGTTTGGAAAACACATTTTTTGCATCTCCTCCTAGACCGTTTGACCGATTTGCACTAGAATCTCCAGGAAGCATCTTTGGAGCAAGCTCTACAACCGTGCTTTTTGCATTTTTGAAAATCTACTTTAGTTTCGGAGATATTGATCGTTAAAGTTGAGAGGGGCGTGGCCTCACAGCTAAATTGTCATAACTTCATGACCGATTAAGGAATCTTAACGAAACTTGCAGCAGGTCTTCGGAGACCATCCCAGACCATGCGTGTCAAATTTGGTGCAATTCGACCAAAAGGGGGCGCTATAGCAGCATTCAGTACCTGTACCTTCTAAATTGTTTTCTTTTGAAGGGCGGCAGGAAGTGCTGATTCATTGTCATTATGGCCAGCCTTCCTTCTTGTATGACACTTGACACTTCTGAGCTGATTTCAGAAAAGAAAGTGTCATTTGGCCTGTAGGGGGCGCTATTGTTTGCCTATGGGGGGCGCTACAGCAACGTATCTCCGCAACCGTAACTCGTAGAGACTCACGGATGGCGGCGTTGGACTCGGGGTGAAAAAGTAGCGGTACGAGGCCCGGGATCACCATCGCACCTTCCGTTTCCCATTTATTAGGGGTTCGAGCCCTGAAGGGGCTGAAACCCTATTGTTTTTCAAAATCCGAATATATTATTATTATTTTTCATCTGCCCCAACGCAAATTCCCGTGAGTTGGTAAATGGTAGAGACCTGAAACCTGGCCCAATGACAGATATTGTTGGCTGGTAGGTGCTCAAAAAAGATTTTTCGAATCGGCCTGAAGGTGGCGCTATAATCGATGGTTTTACGTTAAAGGCCTTAACTTCCACGCCGTTGGTCCGATTTTCAAACTTTTTTTTTTCAGATGTTCAGGTGGACCTGCTCTACAAATTTGCCATAAGGACCCTCAATGTCCGCCTGGAAAGTTTTTGAGATATTTGGAAAAGTTTGGAAAACACATTTTTTGCATCTCCTCCTAGACCGTTTGACCGATTTGCACTAGAATCTCCAGGAAGCATCTTTGGAGCAAGCTCTACAACCGTGCTTTTTGCATTTTTGAAAATCTACTTTAGTTTCGGAGATATTGATCGTTAAAGTTGAGAGGGGCGTGGCCTCACAGCTAAATTGTCATAACTTCATGACCGATTAAGGAATCTTAACGAAACTTGCAGGAGGTCTTCGGAGACCATCCCAGACCATGCGTGTCAAATTTGGTGCAATTCGACCAAAAGGGGGCGCTATAGCAGCATTCAGTACCTGTACCTTCTAAATTGTTTGATTTTGAAGGGCGGCAGGAAGTGCGGATTCATTGTCATTATGGCCAGCCTTCCTTCTTGTATGACACTTGACACTTCTGAGCTGATTTCAGAAAAGAAAGTGTCATTTGGCCTGTAGGGGGTGCTATTGTTTGCCTATGGGGGGCGCTACAGCAACGTATCTCCGCAACCGTAATTCGTAGAGACTCACGGATGGCGGCGTTGGACTCGGGGTGAAAAAGTAGCGGTACGAGGCCCGGGATCACCATCGCACCTTCCGTTTCCCATTTATTAGGGGTTCGAGCCCTGAAGGGGCTGAAACCCTATTGTTTTTCAAAATCCGAATATATTATTATTATTTTTCATCTGCCCCAACGCAAATTCCCGTGAGTTGGTAAATGGTAGAGACCTGAAACCTGGCCCAATGACAGATATTGTTGGCTGGTAGGTGCTCAAAAAAGATTTTTCGAATCGGCCTGAAGGTGGCGCTATAATCGATGGTTTTACGTTAAAGGCCTTAACTTCCACGCCGTTGGTCCGATTTTCAAACTTTTTTTTTTCAGATGTTCAGGTGGACCTGCTCTACAAATTTGCCATAAGGACCCTCAATGTCCGCCTGGAAAGTTTTTGAGATATTTGGAAAAGTTTGGAAAACACATTTTTTGCATCTCCTCCTAGACCGTTTGACCGATTTGCACTAGAATCTCCAGGAAGCATCTTTGGAGCAAGCTCTACAACCGTGCTTTTTGCATTTTTGAAAATCTACTTTAGTTTCGGAGATATTGATCGTTAAAGTTGAGAGGGGCGTGGCCTCACAGCTAAATTGTCATAACTTCATGACCGATTAAGGAATCTTAACGAAACTTGCAGGAGGTCTTCGGAGACCATCCCAGACCATGCGTGTCAAATTTGGTGCAATTCGACCAAAAGGGGGCGCTATAGCAGCATTCAGTACCTGTACCTTCTAAATTGTTTGATTTTGAAGGGCGGCAGGAAGTGCTGATTCATTGTCATTATGGCCAGCCTTCCTTCTTGTATGACACTTGACACTTCTGAGCTGATTTCAGAAAAGAAAGTGTCATTTGGCCTGTAGGGGGCGCTATTGTTTGCCTATGGGGGGCGCTACAGCAACGTATCTCCGCAACCGTAACTCGTAGAGACTCACGGATGGCGGCGTTGGACTCGGGGTGAAAAAGTAGCGGTACGAGGCCCGGGATCACCATCGCACCTTCCGTTTCCCATTTATTAGGGGTTCGAGCCCTGAAGGGGCTGAAACCCTATTGTTTTTCAAAATCCGAATATATTATTATTATTTTTCATCTGCCCCAACGCAAATTCCCGTGAGTTGGTAAATGGTAGAGACCTGAAACCTGGCCCAATGACAGATATTGTTGGCTGGTAGGTGCTCAAAAAAGATTTTTCGAATCGGCCTGAAGGTGGCGCTATAATCAATGGTTTTACGTTAAAGGCCTTAACTTCCACGCCGTTGGTCCGATTTTCAAACTTTTTTTTTTCAGATGTTCAGGTGGACCTGCTCTACAAATTTGCCATAAGGACCCTCAATGTCCGCCTGGAAAGTTTTTGAGATATTTGGAAAAGTTTGGAAAACACATTTTTTGCATCTCCTCCTAGACCGTTTGACCGATTTGCACTAGAATCTCCAGGAAGCATCTTTGGAGCAAGCTCTACAACCGTGCTTTTTGCATTTTTGAAAATCTACTTTAGTTTCGGAGATATTGATCGTTAAAGTTGAGAGGGGCGTGGCCTCACAGCTAAATTGTCATAACTTCATGACCGATTAAGGAATCTTAACGAAACTTGCAGGAGGTCTTCGGAGACCATCCCAGACCATGCGTGTCAAATTTGGTGCAATTCGACCAAAAGGGGGCGCTATAGCAGCATTCAGTACCTGTACCTTCTAAATTGTTTGATTTTGAAGGGCGGCATGAAGTGCTGATTCATTGTCATTATGGCCAGCCTTCCTTCTTGTATGACACTTGACACTTCTGAGCTGATTTCAGAAAAGAAAGTGTCATTTGGCCTGTAGGGGGCGCTATTGTTTGCCTATGGGGGGCGCTACAGCAACGTATCTCCGCAACCGTAACTCGTAGAGACTCACGGATGGCGGCGTTGGACTCGGGGTGAAAAAGTAGCGGTACGAGGCCCGGGATCACCATCGCACCTTCCGTTTCCCATTTATTAGGGGTTCGAGCCCTGAAGGGGCTGAAACCCTATTGTTTTTCAAAATCCGAATATATTATTATTATTTTTCATCTGCCCCAACGCAAATTCCCGTGAGTTGGTAAATGGTAGAGACCTGAAACCTGGCCCAATGACAGATATTGTTGGCTGGTAGGTGCTCAAAAAAGATTTTTCGAATCGGCCTGAAGGTGGCGCTATAATCAATGGTTTTACGTTAAAGGCCTTAACTTCCACGCCGTTGGTCCGATTTTCAAACTTTTTTTTTTCAGATGTTCAGGTGGACCTGCTCTACAAATTTGCCATAAGGACCCTCAATGTCCGCCTGGAAAGTTTTTGAGATATTTGGAAAAGTTTGGAAAACACATTTTTTGCATCTCCTCCTAGACCGTTTGACCGATTTGCACTAGAATCTCCAGGAAGCATCTTTGGAGCAAGCTCTACAACCGTGCTTTTTGCATTTTTGAAAATCTACTTTAGTTTCGGAGATATTGATCGTTAAAGTTGAGAGGGGCGTGGCCTCACAGCTAAATTGTCATAACTTCATGACCGATTAAGGAATCTTAACGAAACTTGCAGGAGGTCTTCGGAGACCATCCCAGACCATGCGTGTCAAATTTGGTGCAATTCCACCAAAAGGGGGCGCTATAGCAGCATTCAGTACCTGTACCTTCTAAATTGTTTGATTTTGAAGGGCGGCAGGAAGTGCTGATTCATTGTCATTATGGCCAGCCTTCCTTCTTGTATGACACTTGACACTTCTGAGCTGATTTCAGAAAAGAAAGTGTCATTTGGCCTGTAGGGGGCGCTATTGTTTGCCTATGGGGGGCGCTACAGCAACGTATCTCCGCAACCGTAACTCGTAGAGACTCACGGATGGCGGCGTTGGACTCGGGGTGAAAAAGTAGCGGTACGAGGCCCGGGATCACCATCGCACCTTCCGTTTCCCATTTATTAGGGGTTCGAGCCCTGAAGGGGCTGAAACCCTATTGTTTTTCAAAATCCGAATATATTATAATTATTTTTCATCTGCCCCAACGCAAATTCCCGTGAGTTGGTAAATGGTAGAGACCTGAAACCTGGCCCAATGACAGATATTGTTGGCTGGTAGGTGCTCAAAAAAGATTTTTCGAATCGGCCTGAAGGTGGCGCTATAATCGATGGTTTTACGTTAAAGGCCTTAACTTCCACGCCGTTGGTCCGATTTTCAAACTTTTTTTTTTCAGATGTTCAGGTGGACCTGCTCTACAAATTTGCCATAAGGACCCTCAATGTCCGCCTGGAAAGTTTTTGAGATATTTGGAAAAGTTTGGAAAACACATTTTTTGCATCTCCTCCTAGACCGTTTGACCGATTTGCACTAGAATCTCCAGGAAGCATCTTTGGAGCAAGCTCTACAACCGTGCTTTTTGCATTTTTAAAAAAAAATCTACTTTAGTTTCGGAGATATTGATCGTTAAAGTTGAGAGGGGCGTGGCCTCACAGCTAAATTGTCATAACTTCATGACCGATTAAGGAATCTTAACGAAACTTGCAGGAGGTCTTCGGAGACCATCCCAGACCATGCGTGTCAAATTTGGTGCAATTCGACCAAAAGGGGGCGCTATAGCAGCATTCAGTACCTGTACCTTCTAAATTGTTTTCTTTTGAAGGGCGGCAGGAAGTGCTGATTCATTGCCATTATGGCCAGCCTTCCTTCTTGTATGACACTTGACACTTCTGAGCTGATTTCAGAAAAGAAAGTGTCATTTGGCCTGTAGGGGGCGCTATTGTTTGCCTATGGGGGGCGCTACAGCAACGTATCTCCGCAACCGTAACTCGTAGAGACTCACGGATGGCGGCGTTGGACTCGGGGTGAAAAAGTAGCGGTACGAGGCCCGGGATCACCATCGCACCTTCCGTTTCCCATTTATTAGGGGTTCGAGCCCTGAAGGGGCTGAAACCCTATTGTTTTTCAAAATCCGAATATATTATTATTATTTTTCATCTGCCCCAACGCAAATTCCCGTGAGTTGGTAAATGGTAGAGACCTGAAACCTGGCCCAATGACAGATATTGTTGGCTGGTAGGTGCTCAAAAAAGATTTTTCGAATCGGCCTGAAGGTGGCGCTATAATCGATGGTTTTACGTTAAAGGCCTTAACTTCCACGCCGTTGGTCCGATTTTCAAACTTTTTTTTTTCAGATGTTCAGGTGGACCTGCTCTACAAATTTGCCATAAGGACCCTCAATGTCCGCCTGGAAAGTTTTTGAGATATTTGGAAAAGTTTGGAAAACACATTTTTTGCATCTCCTCCTAGACCGTTTGACCGATTTGCACTAGAATCTCCAGGAAGCATCTTTGGAGCAAGCTCTACAACCGTGCTTTTTGCATTTTTGAAAATCTACTTTAGTTTCGGAGATATTGATCGTTAAAGTTGAGAGGGGCGTGGCCTCACAGCTAAATTGTCATAACTTCATGACCGATTAAGGAATCTTAACGAAACTTGCAGGAGGTCTTCGGAGACCATCCCAGACCATGCGTGTCAAATTTGGTGCAATTCCACCAAAAGGGGGCGCTATAGCAGCATTCAGTACCTGTACCTTCTAAATTGTTTGATTTTGAAGGGCGGCAGGAAGTGCTGATTCATTGTCATTATGGCCAGCCTTCCTTCTTGTATGACACTTGACACTTCTGAGCTGATTTCAGAAAAGAAAGTGTCATTTGGCCTGTAGGGGGCGCTATTGTTTGCCTATGGGGGGCGCTACAGCAACGTATCTCCGCAACCGTAACTCGTAGAGACTCACGGATGGCGGCGTTGGACTCGGGGTGAAAAAGTAGCGGTACGAGGCCCGGGATCACCATCGCACCTTCCGTTTCCCATTTATTAGGGGTTCGAGCCCTGAAGGGGCTGAAACCCTATTGTTTTTCAAAATCCGAATATATTATTATTATTTTTCATCTGCCCCAACGCAAATTCCCGTGAGTTGGTAAATGGTAGAGACCTGAAACCTGGCCCAATGACAGATATTGTTGGCTGGTAGGTGCTCAAAAAATATTTTTCGAATCGGCCTGAAGGTGGCGCTATAATCGATGGTTTTACGTTAAAGGCCTTAACTTCCACGCCGTTGGTCCGATTTTCAAACTTTTTTTTTTCAGATGTTCAGGTGGACCTGCTCTACAAATTTGCCATAAGGACCCTCAATGTCCGCCTGGAAAGTTTTTGAGATATTTGGAAAAGTTTGGAAAACACATTTTTTGCATCTCCTCCTAGACCGTTTGACCGATTTGCACTAGAATCTCCAGGAAGCATCTTTGGAGCAAGCTCTACAACCGTGCTTTTTGCATTTTTAAAAAAAAATCTACTTTAGTTTCGGAGATATTGATCGTTAAAGTTGAGAGGGGCGTGGCCTCACAGCTAAATTGTCATAACTTCATGACCGATTAAGGAATCTTAACGAAACTTGCAGGAGGTCTTCGGAGACCATCCCAGACCATGCGTGTCAAATTTGGTGCAATTCGACCAAAAGGGGGCGCTATAGCAGCATTCAGTACCTGTACCTTCTAAATTGTTTTCTTTTGAAGGGCGGCAGGAAGTGCTGATTCATTGCCATTATGGCCAGCCTTCCTTCTTGTATGACACTTGACACTTCTGAGCTGATTTCAGAAAAGAAAGTGTCATTTGGCCTGTAGGGGGCGCTATTGTTTGCCTATGGGGGGCGCTACAGCAACGTATCTCCGCAACCGTAACTCGTAGAGACTCACGGATGGCGGCGTTGGACTCGGGGTGAAAAAGTAGCGGTACGAGGCCCGGGATCACCATCGCACCTTCCGTTTCCCATTTATTAGGGGTTCGAGCCCTGAAGGGGCTGAAACCCTATTGTTTTTCAAAATCCGAATATATTATTATTATTTTTCATCTGCCCCAACGCAAATTCCCGTGAGTTGGTAAATGGTAGAGACCTGAAACCTGGCCCAATGACAGATATTGTTGGCTGGTAGGTGCTCAAAAAAGATTTTTCGAATCGGCCTGAAGGTGGCGCTATAATCGATGGTTTTACGTTAAAGGCCTTAACTTCCACGCCGTTGGTCCGATTTTCAAACTTTTTTTTTTCAGATGTTCAGGTGGACCTGCTCTACAAATTTGCCATAAGGACCCTCAATGTCCGCCTGGAAAGTTTTTGAGATATTTGGAAAAGTTTGGAAAACACATTTTTTGCATCTCCTCCTAGACCGTTTGACCGATTTGCACTAGAATCTCCAGGAAGCATCTTTGGAGCAAGCTCTACAACCGTGCTTTTTGCATTTTTGAAAATCTACTTTAGTTTCGGAGATATTGATCGTTAAAGTTGAGAGGGGCGTGGCCTCACAGCTAAATTGTCATAACTTCATGACCGATTAAGGAATCTTAACGAAACTTGCAGGAGGTCTTCGGAGACCATCCCAGACCATGCGTGTCAAATTTGGTGCAATTCCACCAAAAGGGGGCGCTATAGCAGCATTCAGTACCTGTACCTTCTAAATTGTTTGATTTTGAAGGGCGGCAGGAAGTGCTGATTCATTGTCATTATGGCCAGCCTTCCTTCTTGTATGACACTTGACACTTCTGAGCTGATTTCAGAAAAGAAAGTGTCATTTGGCCTGTAGGGGGCGCTATTGTTTGCCTATGGGGGGCGCTACAGCAACGTATCTCCGCAACCGTAACTCGTAGAGACTCACGGATGGCGGCGTTGGACTCGGGGTGAAAAAGTAGCGGTACGAGGCCCGGGATCACCATCGCACCTTCCGTTTCCCATTTATTAGGGGTTCGAGCCCTGAAGGGGCTGAAACCCTATTGTTTTTCAAAATCCGAATATATTATTATTATTTTTCATCTGCCCCAACGCAAATTCCCGTGAGTTGGTAAATGGTAGAGACCTGAAACCTGGCCCAATGACAGATATTGTTGGCTGGTAGGTGCTCAAAAAAGATTTTTCGAATCGGCCTGAAGGTGGCGCTATAATCAATGGTTTTACGTTAAAGGCCTTAACTTCCACGCCGTTGGTCCGATTTTCAAACTTTTTTTTTTCAGATGTTCAGGTGGACCTGCTCTACAAATTTGCCATAAGGACCCTCAATGTCCGCCTGGAAAGTTTTTGAGATATTTGGAAAAGTTTGGAAAACACATTTTTTGCATCTCCTCCTAGACCGTTTGACCGATTTGCACTAGAATCTCCAGGAAGCATCTTTGGAGCAAGCTCTACAACCGTGCTTTTTGCATTTTTAAAAAAAAATCTACTTTAGTTTCGGAGATATTGATCGTTAAAGTTGAGAGGGGCGTGGCCTCACAGCTAAATTGTCATAACTTCATGACCGATTAAGGAATCTTAACGAAACTTGCAGGAGGTCTTCGGAGACCATCCCAGACCATGCGTGTCAAATTTGGTGCAATTCGACCAAAAGGGGGCGCTATAGCAGCATTCAGTACCTGTACCTTCTAAATTGTTTTCTTTTGAAGGGCGGCAGGAAGTGCTGATTCATTGCCATTATGGCCAGCCTTCCTTCGTGTATGACACTTGACACTTCTGAGCTGATTTCAGAAAAGAAAGTGTCATTTGGCCTGTAGGGGGCGCTATTGTTTGCCTATGGGGGGCGCTACAGCAACGTATCTCCGCAACCGTAACTCGTAGAGACTCACGGATGGCGGCGTTGGACTCGGGGTGAAAAAGTAGCGGTACGAGGCCCGGGATCACCATCGCACCTTCCGTTTCCCATTTATTAGGGGTTCGAGCCCTGAAGGGGCTGAAACCCTATTGTTTTTCAAAATCCGAATATATTATTATTATTTTTCATCTGCCCCAACGCAAATTCCCGTGAGTTGGTAAATGGTAGAGACCTGAAACCTGGCCCAATGACAGATATTGTTGGCTGGTAGGTGCTCAAAAAAGATTTTTCGAATCGGCCTGAAGGTGGCGCTATAATCGATGGTTTTACGTTAAAGGCCTTAACTTCCACGCCGTTGGTCCGATTTTCAAACTTTTTTTTTTCAGATGTTCAGGTGGACCTGCTCTACAAATTTGCCATAAGGACCCTCAATGTCCGCCTGGAAAGTTTTTGAGATATTTGGAAAAGTTTGGAAAACACATTTTTTGCATCTCCTCCTAGACCGTTTGACCGATTTGCACTAGAATCTCCAGGAAGCATCTTTGGAGCAAGCTCTACAACCGTGCTTTTTGCATTTTTGAAAATCTACTTTAGTTTCGGAGATATTGATCGTTAAAGTTGAGAGGGGCGTGGCCTCACAGCTAAATTGTCATAACTTCATGACCGATTAAGGAATCTTAACGAAACTTGCAGGAGGTCTTCGGAGACCATCCCAGACCATGCGTGTCAAATTTGGTGCAATTCCACCAAAAGGGGGCGCTATAGCAGCATTCAGTACCTGTACCTTCTAAATTGTTTGATTTTGAAGGGCGGCAGGAAGTGCTGATTCATTGTCATTATGGCCAGCCTTCCTTCTTGTATGACACTTGACACTTCTGAGCTGATTTCAGAAAAGAATGTGTCATTTGGCCTGTAGGGGGCGCTATTGTTTGCCTATGGGGGGCGCTACAGCAACGTATCTCCGCAACCGTAACTCGTAGAGACTCACGGATGGCGGCGTTGGACTCGGGGTGAAAAAGTAGCGGTACGAGGCCCGGGATCACCATCGCACCTTCCGTTTCCCATTTATTAGGGGTTCGAGCCCTGAAGGGGCTGAAACCCTATTGTTTTTCAAAATCCGAATATATTATTATTATTTTTCATCTGCCCCAACGCAAATTCCCGTGAGTTGGTAAATGGTAGAGACCTGAAACCTGGCCCAATGACAGATATTGTTGGCTGGTAGGTGCTCAAAAAATATTTTTCGAATCGGCCTGAAGGTGGCGCTATAATCGATGGTTTTACGTTAAAGGCCTTAACTTCCACGCCGTTGGTCCGATTTTCAAACTTTTTTTTTTCAGATGTTCAGGTGGACCTGCTCTACAAATTTGCCATAAGGACCCTCAATGTCCGCCTGGAAAGTTTTTGAGATATTTGGAAAAGTTTGGAAAACACATTTTTTGCATCTCCTCCTAGACCGTTTGACCGATTTGCACTAGAATCTCCAGGAAGCATCTTTGGAGCAAGCTCTACAACCGTGCTTTTTGCATTTTTAAAAAAAAATCTACTTTAGTTTCGGAGATATTGATCGTTAAAGTTGAGAGGGGCGTGGCCTCACAGCTAAATTGTCATAACTTCATGACCGATTAAGGAATCTTAACGAAACTTGCAGGAGGTCTTCGGAGACCATCCCAGACCATGCGTGTCAAATTTGGTGCAATTCGACCAAAAGGGGGCGCTATAGCAGCATTCAGTACCTGTACCTTCTAAATTGTTTTCTTTTGAAGGGCGGCAGGAAGTGCTGATTCATTGCCATTATGGCCAGCCTTCCTTCTTGTATGACACTTGACACTTCTGAGCTGATTTCAGAAAAGAAAGTGTCATTTGGCCTGTAGGGGGCGCTATTGTTTGCCTATGGGGGGCGCTACAGCAACGTATCTCCGCAACCGTAACTCGTAGAGACTCACGGATGGCGGCGTTGGACTCGGGGTGAAAAAGTAGCGGTACGAGGCCCGGGATCACCATCGCACCTTCCGTTTCCCATTTATTAGGGGTTCGAGCCCTGAAGGGGCTGAAACCCTATTGTTTTTCAAAATCCGAATATATTATTATTATTTTTCATCTGCCCCAACGCAAATTCCCGTGAGTTGGTAAATGGTAGAGACCTGAAACCTGGCCCAATGACAGATATTGTTGGCTGGTAGGTGCTCAAAAAAGATTTTTCGAATCGGCCTGAAGGTGGCGCTATAATCGATGGTTTTACGTTAAAGGCCTTAACTTCCACGCCGTTGGTCCGATTTTCAAACTTTTTTTTTTCAGATGTTCAGGTGGACCTGCTCTACAAATTTGCCATAAGGACCCTCAATGTCCGCCTGGAAAGTTTTTGAGATATTTGGAAAAGTTTGGAAAACACATTTTTTGCATCTCCTCCTAGACCGTTTGACCGATTTGCACTAGAATCTCCAGGAAGCATCTTTGGAGCAAGCTCTACAACCGTGCTTTTTGCATTTTTGAAAATCTACTTTAGTTTCGGAGATATTGATCGTTAAAGTTGAGAGGGGCGTGGCCTCACAGCTAAATTGTCATAACTTCATGACCGATTAAGGAATCTTAACGAAACTTGCAGGAGGTCTTCGGAGACCATCCCAGACCATGCGTGTCAAATTTGGTGCAATTCGACCAAAAGGGGGCGCTATAGCAGCATTCAGTACCTGTACCTTCTAAATTGTTTGATTTTGAAGGGCGGCAGGAAGTGCGGATTCATTGTCATTATGGCCAGCCTTCCTTCTTGTATGACACTTGACACTTCTGAGCTGATTTCAGAAAAGAAAGTGTCATTTGGCCTGTAGGGGGTGCTATTGTTTGCCTATGGGGGGCGCTACAGCAACGTATCTCCGCAACCGTAATTCGTAGAGACTCACGGATGGCGGCGTTGGACTCGGGGTGAAAAAGTAGCGGTACGAGGCCCGGGATCACCATCGCACCTTCCGTTTCCCATTTATTAGGGGTTCGAGCCCTGAAGGGGCTGAAACCCTATTGTTTTTCAAAATCCGAATATATTATTATTATTTTTCATCTGCCCCAACGCAAATTCCCGTGAGTTGGTAAATGGTAGAGACCTGAAACCTGGCCCAATGACAGATATTGTTGGCTGGTAGGTGCTCAAAAAAGATTTTTCGAATCGGCCTGAAGGTGGCGCTATAATCGATGGTTTTACGTTAAAGGCCTTAACTTCCACGCCGTTGGTCCGATTTTCAAACTTTTTTTTTCAGATGTTCAGGTGGACCTGCTCTACAAATTTGCCATAAGGACCCTCAATGTCCGCCTGGAAAGTTTTTGAGATATTTGGAAAAGTTTGGAAAACACATTTTTTGCATCTCCTCCTAGACCGTTTGACCGATTTGCACTAGAATCTCCAGGAAGCATCTTTGGAGCAAGCTCTACAACCGTGCTTTTTGCATTTTTGAAAATCTACTTTAGTTTCGGAGATATTGATCGTTAAAGTTGAGAGGGGCGTGGCCTCACAGCTAAATTGTCATAACTTCATGACCGATTAAGGAATCTTAACGAAACTTGCAGGAGGTCTTCGGAGACCATCCCAGACCATGCGTGTCAAATTTGGTGCAATTCGACCAAAAGGGGGCGCTATAGCAGCATTCAGTACCTGTACCTTCTAAATTGTTTTCTTTTGAAGGGCGGCAGGAAGTGCTGATTCATTGTCATTATGGCCAGCCTTCCTTCTTGTATGACACTTGACACTTCTGAGCTGATTTCAGAAAAGAAAGTGTCATTTGGCCTGTAGGGGGCGCTATTGTTTGCCTATGGGGGGCGCTACAGCAACGTATCTCCGCAACCGTAACTCGTAGAGACTCACGGATGGCGGCGTTGGACTCGGGGTGAAAAAGTAGCGGTACGAGGCCCGGGATCACCATCGCACCTTCCGTTTCCCATTTATTAGGGGTTCGAGCCCTGAAGGGGCTGAAACCCTATTGTTTTTCAAAATCCGAATATATTATTATTATTTTTCATCTGCCCCAACGCAAATTCCCGTGAGTTGGTAAATGGTAGAGACCTGAAACCTGGCCCAATGACAGATATTGTTGGCTGGTAGGTGCTCAAAAAAGATTTTTCGAATCGGCCTGAAGGTGGCGCTATAATCGATGGTTTTACGTTAAAGGCCTTAACTTCCACGCCGTTGGTCCGATTTTCAAACTTTTTTTTTTCAGATGTTCAGGTGGACCTGCTCTACAAATTTGCCATAAGGACCCTCAATGTCCGCCTGGAAAGTTTTTGAGATATTTGGAAAAGTTTGGAAAACACATTTTTTGCATCTCCTCCTAGACCGTTTGACCGATTTGCACTAGAATCTCCAGGAAGCATCTTTGGAGCAAGCTCTACAACCGTGCTTTTTGCATTTTTGAAAATCTACTTTAGTTTCGGAGATATTGATCGTTAAAGTTGAGAGGGGCGTGGCCTCACAGCTAAATTGTCATAACTTCATGACCGATTAAGGAATCTTAACGAAACTTGCAGGAGGTCTTCGGAGACCATCCCAGACCATGCGTGTCAAATTTGGTGCAATTCGACCAAAAGGGGGCGCTATAGCAGCATTCAGTACCTGTACCTTCTAAATTGTTTGATTTTGAAGGGCGGCAGGAAGTGCGGATTCATTGTCATTATGGCCAGCCTTCCTTCTTGTATGACACTTGACACTTCTGAGCTGATTTCAGAAAAGAAAGTGTCATTTGGCCTGTAGGGGGTGCTATTGTTTGCCTATGGGGGGCGCTACAGCAACGTATCTCCGCAACCGTAATTCGTAGAGACTCACGGATGGCGGCGTTGGACTCGGGGTGAAAAAGTAGCGGTACGAGGCCCGGGATCACCATCGCACCTTCCGTTTCCCATTTATTAGGGGTTCGAGCCCTGAAGGGGCTGAAACCCTATTGTTTTTCAAAATCCGAATATATTATTATTATTTTTCATCTGCCCCAACGCAAATTCCCGTGAGTTGGTAAATGGTAGAGACCTGAAACCTGGCCCAATGACAGATATTGTTGGCTGGTAGGTGCTCAAAAAAGATTTTTCGAATCGGCCTGAAGGTGGCGCTATAATCGATGGTTTTACGTTAAAGGCCTTAACTTCCACGCCGTTGGTCCGATTTTCAAACTTTTTTTTTTCAGATGTTCAGGTGGACCTGCTCTACAAATTTGCCATAAGGACCCTCAATGTCCGCCTGGAAAGTTTTTGAGATATTTGGAAAAGTTTGGAAAACACATTTTTTGCATCTCCTCCTAGACCGTTTGACCGATTTGCACTAGAATCTCCAGGAAGCATCTTTGGAGCAAGCTCTACAACCGTGCTTTTTGCATTTTTGAAAATCTACTTTAGTTTCGGAGATATTGATCGTTAAAGTTGAGAGGGGCGTGGCCTCACAGCTAAATTGTCATAACTTCATGACCGATTAAGGAATCTTAACGAAACTTGCAGGAGGTCTTCGGAGACCATCCCAGACCATGCGTGTCAAATTTGGTGCAATTCGACCAAAAGGGGGCGCTATAGCAGCATTCAGTACCTGTACCTTCTAAATTGTTTTCTTTTGAAGGGCGGCAGGAAGTGCTGATTCATTGTCATTATGGCCAGCCTTCCTTCTTGTATGACACTTGACACTTCTGAGCTGATTTCAGAAAAGAAAGTGTCATTTGGCCTGTAGGGGGCGCTATTGTTTGCCTATGGGGGGCGCTACAGCAACGTATCTCCGCAACCGTAACTCGTAGAGACTCACGGATGGCGGCGTTGGACTCGGGGTGAAAAAGTAGCGGTACGAGGCCCGGGATCACCATCGCACCTTCCGTTTCCCATTTATTAGGGGTTCGAGCCCTGAAGGGGCTGAAACCCTATTGTTTTTCAAAATCCGAATATATTATTATTATTTTTCATCTGCCCCAACGCAAATTCCCGTGAGTTGGTAAATGGTAGAGACCTGAAACCTGGCCCAATGACAGATATTGTTGGCTGGTAGGTGCTCAAAAAAGATTTTTCGAATCGGCCTGAAGGTGGCGCTATAATCGATGGTTTTACGTTAAAGGCCTTAACTTCCACGCCGTTGGTCCGATTTTCAAACTTTTTTTTTCCAGATGTTCAGGTGGACCTGCTCTACAAATTTGCCATAAGGACCCTCAATGTCCGCCTGGAAAGTTTTTGAGATATTTGGAAAAGTTTGGAAAACACATTTTTTGCATCTCCTCCTAGACCGTTTGACCGATTTGCACTAGAATCTCCAGGAAGCATCTTTGGAGCAAGCTCTACAACCGTGCTTTTTGCATTTTTGAAAATCTACTTTAGTTTCGGAGATATTGATCGTTAAAGTTGAGAGGGGCGTGGCCTCACAGCTAAATTGTCATAACTTCATGACCGATTAAGGAATCTTAACGAAACTTGCAGGAGGTCTTCGGAGACCATCCCAGACCATGCGTGTCAAATTTGGTGCAATTCGACCAAAAGGGGGCGCTATAGCAGCATTCAGTACCTGTACCTTCTAAATTGTTTGATTTTGAAGGGCGGCAGGAAGTGCTGATTCATTGTCATTATGGCCAGCCTTCCTTCTTGTATGACACTTGACACTTCTGAGCTGATTTCAGAAAAGAAAGTGTCATTTGGCCTGTAGGGGGCGCTATTGTTTGCCTATGGGGGGCGCTACAGCAACGTATCTCCGCAACCGTAACTCGTAGAGACTCACGGATGGCGGCGTTGGACTCGGGGTGAAAAAGTAGCGGTACGAGGCCCGGGATCACCATCGCACCTTCCGTTTCCCATTTATTAGGGGTTCGAGCCCTGAAGGGGCTGAAACCCTATTGTTTTTCAAAATCCGAATATATTATTATTATTTTTCATCTGCCCCAACGCAAATTCCCGTGAGTTGGTAAATGGTAGAGACCTGAAACCTGGCCCAATGACAGATATTGTTGGCTGGTAGGTGCTCAAAAAAGATTTTTCGAATCGGCCTGAAGGTGGCGCTATAATCGATGGTTTTACGTTAAAGGCCTTAACTTCCACGCCGTTGGTCCGATTTTCAAACTTTTTTTTTTCAGATGTTCAGGTGGACCTGCTCTACAAATTTGCCATAAGGACCCTCAATGTCCGCCTGGAAAGTTTTTGAGATATTTGGAAAAGTTTGGAAAACACATTTTTTGCATCTCCTCCTAGACCGTTTGACCGATTTGCACTAGAATCTCCAGGAAGCATCTTTGGAGCAAGCTCTACAACCGTGCTTTTTGCATTTTTGAAAATCTACTTTAGTTTCGGAGATATTGATCGTTAAAGTTGAGAGGGGCGTGGCCTCACAGCTAAATTGTCATAACTTCATGACCGATTAAGGAATCTTAACGAAACTTGCAGGAGGTCTTCGGAGACCATCCCAGACCATGCGTGTCAAATTTGGTGCAATTCGACCAAAAGGGGGCGCTATAGCAGCATTCAGTACCTGTACCTTCTAAATTGTTTGATTTTGAAGGGCGGCAGGAAGTGCTGATTCATTGTCATTATGGCCAGCCTTCCTTCTTGTATGACACTTGACACTTCTGAGCTGATTTCAGAAAAGAAAGTGTCATTTGGCCTGTAGGGGGCGCTATTGTTTGCCTATGGGGGGCGCTACAGCAACGTATCTCCGCAACCGTAACTCGTAGAGACTCACGGATGGCGGCGTTGGACTCGGGGTGAAAAAGTAGCGGTACGAGGCCCGGGATCACCATCGCACCTTCCGTTTCCCATTTATTAGGGGTTCGAGCCCTGAAGGGGCTGAAACCCTATTGTTTTTCAAAATCCGAATATATTATTATTATTTTTCATCTGCCCCAACGCAAATTCCCGTGAGTTGGTAAATGGTAGAGACCTGAAACCTGGCCCAATGACAGATATTGTTGGCTGGTAGGTGCTCAAAAAAGATTTTTCGAATCGGCCTGAAGGTGGCGCTATAATCGATGGTTTTACGTTAAAGGCCTTAACTTCCACGCCGTTGGTCCGATTTTCAAACTTTTTTTTTTCAGATGTTCAGGTGGACCTGCTCTACAAATTTGCCATAAGGACCCTCAATGTCCGCCTGGAAAGTTTTTGAGATATTTGGAAAAGTTTGGAAAACACATTTTTTGCATCTCCTCCTAGACCGTTTGACCGATTTGCACTAGAATCTCCAGGAAGCATCTTTGGAGCAAGCTCTACAACCGTGCTTTTTGCATTTTTGAAAATCTACTTTAGTTTCGGAGATATTGATCGTTAAAGTTGAGAGGGGCGTGGCCTCACAGCTAAATTGTCATAACTTCATGACCGATTAAGGAATCTTAACGAAACTTGCAGGAGGTCTTCGGAGACCATCCCAGACCATGCGTGTCAAATTTGGTGCAATTCGACCAAAAGGGGGCGCTATAGCAGCATTCAGTACCTGTACCTTCTAAATTGTTTTCTTTTGAAGGGCGGCAGGAAGTGCTGATTCATTGTCATTATGGCCAGCCTTCCTTCTTGTATGACACTTGACACTTCTGAGCTGATTTCAGAAAAGAAAGTGTCATTTGGCCTGTAGGGGGCGCTATTGTTTGCCTATGGGGGGCGCTACAGCAACGTATCTCCGCAACCGTAACTCGTAGAGACTCACGGATGGCGGCGTTGGACTCGGGGTGAAAAAGTAGCGGTACGAGGCCCGGGATCACCATCGCACCTTCCGTTTCCCATTTATTAGGGGTTCGAGCCCTGAAGGGGCTGAAACCCTATTGTTTTTCAAAATCCGAATATATTATTATTATTTTTCATCTGCCCCAACGCAAATTCCCGTGAGTTGGTAAATGGTAGAGACCTGAAACCTGGCCCAATGACAGATATTGTTGGCTGGTAGGTGCTCAAAAAAGATTTTTCGAATCGGCCTGAAGGTGGCGCTATAATCGATGGTTTTACGTTAAAGGCCTTAACTTCCACGCCGTTGGTCCGATTTTCAAACTTTTTTTTTTCAGATGTTCAGGTGGACCTGCTCTACAAATTTGCCATAAGGACCCTCAATGTCCGCCTGGAAAGTTTTTGAGATATTTGGAAAAGTTTGGAAAACACATTTTTTGCATCTCCTCCTAGACCGTTTGACCGATTTGCACTAGAATCTCCAGGAAGCATCTTTGGAGCAAGCTCTACAACCGTGCTTTTTGCATTTTTGAAAATCTACTTTAGTTTCGGAGATATTGATCGTTAAAGTTGAGAGGGGCGTGGCCTCACAGCTAAATTGTCATAACTTCATGACCGATTAAGGAATCTTAACGAAACTTGCAGGAGGTCTTCGGAGACCATCCCAGACCATGCGTGTCAAATTTGGTGCAATTCGACCAAAAGGGGGCGCTATAGCAGCATTCAGTACCTGTACCTTCTAAATTGTTTTCTTTTGAAGGGCGGCAGGAAGTGCTGATTCATTGTCATTATGGCCAGCCTTCCTTCTTGTATGACACTTGACACTTCTGAGCTGATTTCAGAAAAGAAAGTGTCATTTGGCCTGTAGGGGGCGCTATTGTTTGCCTATGGGGGGCGCTACAGCAACGTATCTCCGCAACCGTAACTCGTAGAGACTCACGGATGGCGGCGTTGGACTCGGGGTGAAAAAGTAGCGGTACGAGGCCCGGGATCACCATCGCACCTTCCGTTTCCCATTTATTAGGGGTTCGAGCCCTGAAGGGGCTGAAACCCTATTGTTTTTCAAAATCCGAATATATTATTATTATTTTTCATCTGCCCCAACGCAAATTCCCGTGAGTTGGTAAATGGTAGAGACCTGAAACCTGGCCCAATGACAGATATTGTTGGCTGGTAGGTGCTCAAAAAAGATTTTTCGAATCGGCCTGAAGGTGGCGCTATAATCGATGGTTTTACGTTAAAGGCCTTAACTTCCACGCCGTTGGTCCGATTTTCAAACTTTTTTTTTTCAGATGTTCAGGTGGACCTGCTCTACAAATTTGCCATAAGGACCCTCAATGTCCGCCTGGAAAGTTTTTGAGATATTTGGAAAAGTTTGGAAAACACATTTTTTGCATCTCCTCCTAGACCGTTTGACCGATTTGCACTAGAATCTCCAGGAAGCATCTTTGGAGCAAGCTCTACAACCGTGCTTTTTGCATTTTTGAAAATCTACTTTAGTTTCGGAGATATTGATCGTTAAAGTTGAGAGGGGCGTGGCCTCACAGCTAAATTGTCATAACTTCATGACCGATTAAGGAATCTTAACGAAACTTGCAGGAGGTCTTCGGAGACCATCCCAGACCATGCGTATCAAATTTGGTGCAATTCGACCAAAAGGGGGCGCTATAGCAGCATTCAGTACCTGTACCTTCTAAATTGTTTGATTTTGAAGGGCGGCAGGAAGTGCGGATTCATTGTCATTATGGCCAGCCTTCCTTCTTGTATGACACTTGACACTTCTGAGCTGATTTCAGAAAAGAAAGTGTCATTTGGCCTGTAGGGGGTGCTATTGTTTGCCTATGGGGGGCGCTACAGCAACGTATCTCCGCAACCGTAATTCGTAGAGACTCACGGATGGCGGCGTTGGACTCGGGGTGAAAAAGTAGCGGTACGAGGCCCGGGATCACCATCGCACCTTCCGTTTCCCATTTATTAGGGGTTCGAGCCCTGAAGGGGCTGAAACCCTATTGTTTTTCAAAATCCGAATATATTATTATTATTTTTCATCTGCCCCAACGCAAATTCCCGTGAGTTGGTAAATGGTAGAGACCTGAAACCTGGCCCAATGACAGATATTGTTGGCTGGTAGGTGCTCAAAAAAGATTTTTCGAATCGGCCTGAAGGTGGCGCTATAATCGATGGTTTTACGTTAAAGGCCTTAACTTCCACGCCGTTGGTCCGATTTTCAAACTTTTTTTTTTCAGATGTTCAGGTGGACCTGCTCTACAAATTTGCCATAAGGACCCTCAATGTCCGCCTGGAAAGTTTTTGAGATATTTGGAAAAGTTTGGAAAACACATTTTTTGCATCTCCTCCTAGACCGTTTGACCGATTTGCACTAGAATCTCCAGGAAGCATCTTTGGAGCAAGCTCTACAACCGTGCTTTTTGCATTTTTGAAAATCTACTTTAGTTTCGGAGATATTGATCGTTAAAGTTGAGAGGGGCGTGGCCTCACAGCTAAATTGTCATAACTTCATGACCGATTAAGGAATCTTAACGAAACTTGCAGGAGGTCTTCGGAGACCATCCCAGACCATGCGTATCAAATTTGGTGCAATTCGACCAAAAGGGGGCGCTATAGCAGCATTCAGTACCTGTACCTTCTAAATTGTTTGATTTTGAAGGGCGGCAGGAAGTGCGGATTCATTGTCATTATGGCCAGCCTTCCTTCTTGTATGACACTTGACACTTCTGAGCTGATTTCAGAAAAGAAAGTGTCATTTGGCCTGTAGGGGGTGCTATTGTTTGCCTATGGGGGGCGCTACAGCAACGTATCTCCGCAACCGTAATTCGTAGAGACTCACGGATGGCGGCGTTGGACTCGGGGTGAAAAAGTAGCGGTACGAGGCCCGGGATCACCATCGCACCTTCCGTTTCCCATTTATTAGGGGTTCGAGCCCTGAAGGGGCTGAAACCCTATTGTTTTTCAAAATCCGAATATATTATTATTATTTTTCATCTGCCCCAACGCAAATTCCCGTGAGTTGGTAAATGGTAGAGACCTGAAACCTGGCCCAATGACAGATATTGTTGGCTGGTAGGTGCTCAAAAAAGATTTTTCGAATCGGCCTGAAGGTGGCGCTATAATCAATGGTTTTACGTTAAAGGCCTTAACTTCCACGCCGTTGGTCCGATTTTCAAACTTTTTTTTTTCAGATGTTCAGGTGGACCTGCTCTACAAATTTGCCATAAGGACCCTCAATGTCCGCCTGGAAAGTTTTTGAGATATTTGGAAAAGTTTGGAAAACACATTTTTTGCATCTCCTCCTAGACCGTTTGACCGATTTGCACTAGAATCTCCAGGAAGCATCTTTGGAGCAAGCTCTACAACCGTGCTTTTTGCATTTTTGAAAATCTACTTTAGTTTCGGAGATATTGATCGTTAAAGTTGAGAGGGGCGTGGCCTCACAGCTAAATTGTCATAACTTCATGACCGATTAAGGAATCTTAACGAAACTTGCAGGAGGTCTTCGGAGACCATCCCAGACCATGCGTGTCAAATTTGGTGCAATTCGACCAAAAGGGGGCGCTATAGCAGCATTCAGTACCTGTACCTTCTAAATTGTTTGATTTTGAAGGGCGGCAGGAAGTGCTGATTCATTGTCATTATGGCCAGCCTTCCTTCTTGTATGACACTTGACACTTCTGAGCTGATTTCAGAAAAGAAAGTGTCATTTGGCCTGTAGGGGGTGCTATTGTTTGCCTATGGGGGGCGCTACAGCAACGTATCTCCGCAACCGTAATTCGTAGAGACTCACGGATGGCGGCGTTGGACTCGGGGTGAAAAAGTAGCGGTACGAGGCCCGGGATCACCATCGCACCTTCCGTTTCCCATTTATTAGGGGTTCGAGCCCTGAAGGGGCTGAAACCCTATTGTTTTTCAAAATCCGAATATATTATTATTATTTTTCATCTGCCCCAACGCAAATTCCCGTGAGTTGGTAAATGGTAGAGACCTGAAACCTGGCCCAATGACAGATATTGTTGGCTGGTAGGTGCTCAAAAAAGATTTTTCGAATCGGCCTGAAGGTGGCGCTATAATCAATGGTTTTACGTTAAAGGCCTTAACTTCCACGCCGTTGGTCCGATTTTCAAACTTTTTTTTTTCAGATGTTCAGGTGGACCTGCTCTACAAATTTGCCATAAGGACCCTCAATGTCCGCCTGGAAAGTTTTTGAGATATTTGGAAAAGTTTGGAAAACACATTTTTTGCATCTCCTCCTAGACCGTTTGACCGATTTGCACTAGAATCTCCAGGAAGCATCTTTGGAGCAAGCTCTACAACCGTGCTTTTTGCATTTTTGAAAATCTACTTTAGTTTCGGAGATATTGATCGTTAAAGTTGAGAGGGGCGTGGCCTCACAGCTAAATTGTCATAACTTCATGACCGATTAAGGAATCTTAACGAAACTTGCAGGAGGTCTTCGGAGACCATCCCAGACCATGCGTGTCAAATTTGGTGCAATTCGACCAAAAGGGGGCGCTATAGCAGCATTCAGTACCTGTACCTTCTAAATTGTTTGATTTTGAAGGGCGGCAGGAAGTGCTGATTCATTGTCATTATGGCCAGCCTTCCTTCTTGTATGACACTTGACACTTCTGAGCTGATTTCAGAAAAGAAAGTGTCATTTGGCCTGTAGGGGGCGCTATTGTTTGCCTATGGGGGGCGCTACAGCAACGTATCTCCGCAACCGTAACTCGTAGAGACTCACGGATGGCGGCGTTGGACTCGGGGTGAAAAAGTAGCGGTACGAGGCCTGGGATCACCATCGCACCTTCCGTTTCCCATTTATTAGGGGTTCGAGCCCTGAAGGGGCTGAAACCCTATTGTTTTTCAAAATCCGAATATATTATTATTATTTTTCATCTGCCCCAACGCAAATTCCCGTGAGTTGGTAAATGGTAGAGACCTGAAACCTGGCCCAATGACAGATATTGTTGGCTGGTAGGTGCTCAAAAAAGATTTTTCGAATCGGCCTGAAGGTGGCGCTATAATCGATGGTTTTACGTTAAAGGCCTTAACTTCCACGCCGTTGGTCCGATTTTCAAACTTTTTTTTTTCAGATGTTCAGGTGGACCTGCTCTACAAATTTGCCATAAGGACCCTCAATGTCCGCCTGGAAAGTTTTTGAGATATTTGGAAAAGTTTGGAAAACACATTTTTTGCATCTCCTCCTAGACCGTTTGACCGATTTGCACTAGAATCTCCAGGAAGCATCTTTGGAGCAAGCTCTACAACCGTGCTTTTTGCATTTTTGAAAATCTACTTTAGTTTCGGAGATATTGATCGTTAAAGTTGAGAGGGGCGTGGCCTCACAGCTAAATTGTCATAACTTCATGACCGATTAAGGAATCTTAACGAAACTTGCAGGAGGTCTTCGGAGACCATCCCAGACCATGCGTATCAAATTTGGTGCAATTCGACCAAAAGGGGGCGCTATAGCAGCATTCAGTACCTGTACCTTCTAAATTGTTTGATTTTGAAGGGCGGCAGGAAGTGCTGATTCATTGTCATTATGGCCAGCCTTCCTTCTTGTATGACACTTGACACTTCTGAGCTGATTTCAGAAAAGAAAGTGTCATTTGGCCTGTAGGGGGCGCTATTGTTTGCCTATGGGGGGCGCTACAGCAACGTATCTCCGCAACCGTAACTCGTAGAGACTCACGGATGGCGGCGTTGGACTCGGGGTGAAAAAGTAGCGGTACGAGGCCTGGGATCACCATCGCACCTTCCGTTTCCCATTTATTAGGGGTTCGAGCCCTGAAGGGGCTGAAACCCTATTGTTTTTCAAAATCCGAATATATTATTATTATTTTTCATCTGCCCCAACGCAAATTCCCGTGAGTTGGTAAATGGTAGAGACCTGAAACCTGGCCCAATGACAGATATTGTTGGCTGGTAGGTGCTCAAAAAAGATTTTTCGAATCGGCCTGAAGGTGGCGCTATAATCGATGGTTTTACGTTAAAGGCCTTAACTTCCACGCCGTTGGTCCGATTTTCAAACTTTTTTTTTTCAGATGTTCAGGTGGACCTGCTCTACAAATTTGCCATAAGGACCCTCAATGTCCGCCTGGAAAGTTTTTGAGATATTTGGAAAAGTTTGGAAAACACATTTTTTGCATCTCCTCCTAGACCGTTTGACCGATTTGCACTAGAATCTCCAGGAAGCATCTTTGGAGCAAGCTCTACAACCGTGCTTTTTGCATTTTTGAAAATCTACTTTAGTTTCGGAGATATTGATCGTTAAAGTTGAGAGGGGCGTGGCCTCACAGCTAAATTGTCATAACTTCATGACCGATTAAGGAATCTTAACGAAACTTGCAGGAGGTCTTCGGAGACCATCCCAGACCATGCGTATCAAATTTGGTGCAATTCGACCAAAAGGGGGCGCTATAGCAGCATTCAGTACCTGTACCTTCTAAATTGTTTGATTTTGAAGGGCGGCAGGAAGTGCGGATTCATTGTCATTATGGCCAGCCTTCCTTCTTGTATGACACTTGACACTTCTGAGCTGATTTCAGAAAAGAAAGTGTCATTTGGCCTGTAGGGGGTGCTATTGTTTGCCTATGGGGGGCGCTACAGCAACGTATCTCCGCAACCGTAATTCGTAGAGACTCACGGATGGCGGCGTTGGACTCGGGGTGAAAAAGTAGCGGTACGAGGCCCGGGATCACCATCGCACCTTCCGTTTCCCATTTATTAGGGGTTCGAGCCCTGAAGGGGCTGAAACCCTATTGTTTTTCAAAATCCGAATATATTATTATTATTTTTCATCTGCCCCAACGCAAATTCCCGTGAGTTGGTAAATGGTAGAGACCTGAAACCTGGCCCAATGACAGATATTGTTGGCTGGTAGGTGCTCAAAAAGGATTTTTCGAATCGGCCTGAAGGTGGCGCTATAATCGATGGTTTTACGTTAAAGGCCTTAACTTCCACGCCGTTGGTCCGATTTTCAAACTTTTTTTTTTCAGATGTTCAGGTGGACCTGCTCTACAAATTTGCCATAAGGACCCTCAATGTCCGCCTGAAAGTTTTTGAGATATTTGGAAAAGTTTGGAAAACACATTTTTTGCATCTCCTCCTAGACCGTTTGACCGATTTGCACTAGAATCTCCAGGAAGCATCTTTGGAGCAAGCTCTACAACCGTGCTTTTTGCATTTTTGAAAATCTACTTTAGTTTCGGAGATATTGATCGTTAAAGTTGAGAGGGGCGTGGCCTCACAGCTAAATTGTCATAACTTCATGACCGATTAAGGAATCTTAACGAAACTTGCAGGAGGTCTTCGGAGACCATCCCAGACCATGCGTGTCAAATTTGGTGCAATTCGACCAAAAGGGGGCGCTATAGCAGCATTCAGTACCTGTACCTTCTAAATTGTTTGATTTTGAAGGGCGGCAGGAAGTGCTGATTCATTGTCATTATGGCCAGCCTTCCTTCTTGTATGACACTTGACACTTCTGAGCTGATTTCAGAAAAGAAAGTGTCATTTGGCCTGTAGGGGGCGCTATTGTTTGCCTATGGGGGGCGCTACAGCAACGTATCTCCGCAACCGTAACTCGTAGAGACTCACGGATGGCGGCGTTGGACTCGGGGTGAAAAAGTAGCGGTACGAGGCCCGGGATCACCATCGCACCTTCCGTTTCCCATTTATTAGGGGTTCGAGCCCTGAAGGGGCTGAAACCCTATTGTTTTTCAAAATCCGAATATATTATTATTATTTTTCATCTGCCCCAACGCAAATTCCCGTGAGTTGGTAAATGGTAGAGACCTGAAACCTGGCCCAATGACAGATATTGTTGGCTGGTAGGTGCTCAAAAAAGATTTTTCGAATCGGCCTGAAGGTGGCGCTATAATCGATGGTTTTACGTTAAAGGCCTTAACTTCCACGCCGTTGGTCCGATTTTCAAACTTTTTTTTTTCAGATGTTCAGGTGGACCTGCTCTACAAATTTGCCATAAGGACCCTCAATGTCCGCCTGGAAAGTTTTTGAGATATTTGGAAAAGTTTGGAAAACACATTTTTTGCATCTCCTCCTAGACCGTTTGACCGATTTGCACTAGAATCTCCAGGAAGCATCTTTGGAGCAAGCTCTACAACCGTGCTTTTTGCATTTTTGAAAATCTACTTTAGTTTCGGAGATATTGATCGTTAAAGTTGAGAGGGGCGTGGCCTCACAGCTAAATTGTCATAACTTCATGACCGATTAAGGAATCTTAACGAAACTTGCAGGAGGTCTTCGGAGACCATCCCAGACCATGCGTGTCAAATTTGGTGCAATTCGACCAAAAGGGGGCGCTATAGCAGCATTCAGTACCTGTACCTTCTAAATTGTTTGATTTTGAAGGGCGGCAGGAAGTGCGGATTCATTGTCATTATGGCCAGCCTTCCTTCTTGTATGACACTTGACACTTCTGAGCTGATTTCAGAAAAGAAAGTGTCATTTGGCCTGTAGGGGGTGCTATTGTTTGCCTATGGGGGGCGCTACAGCAACGTATCTCCGCAACCGTAATTCGTAGAGACTCACGGATGGCGGCGTTGGACTCGGGGTGAAAAAGTAGCGGTACGAGGCCCGGGATCACCATCGCACCTTCCGTTTCCCATTTATTAGGGGTTCGAGCCCTGAAGGGGCTGAAACCCTATTGTTTTTCAAAATCCGAATATATTATTATTATTTTTCATCTGCCCCAACGCAAATTCCCGTGAGTTGGTAAATGGTAGAGACCTGAAACCTGGCCCAATGACAGATATTGTTGGCTGGTAGGTGCTCAAAAAAGATTTTTCGAATCGGCCTGAAGGTGGCGCTATAATCGATGGTTTTACGTTAAAGGCCTTAACTTCCACGCTGTTGGTCCGATTTTCAAACTTTTTTTTTTCAGATGTTCAGGTGGACCTGCTCTACAAATTTGCCATAAGGACCCTCAATGTCCGCCTGGAAAGTTTTTGAGATATTTGGAAAAGTTTGGAAAACACATTTTTTGCATCTCCTCCTAGACCGTTTGACCGATTTGCACTAGAATCTCCAGGAAGCATCTTTGGAGCAAGCTCTACAACCGTGCTTTTTGCATTTTTGAAAATCTACTTTAGTTTCGGAGATATTGATCGTTAAAGTTGAGAGGGGCGTGGCCTCACAGCTAAATTGTCATAACTTCATGACCGATTAAGGAATCTTAACGAAACTTGCAGGAGGTCTTCGGAGACCATCCCAGACCATGCGTGTCAAATTTGGTGCAATTCGACCAAAAGGGGGCGCTATAGCAGCATTCAGTACCTGTACCTTCTAAATTGTTTGATTTTGAAGGGCGGCAGGAAGTGCTGATTCATTGTCATTATGGCCAGCCTTCCTTCTTGTATGACACTTGACACTTCTGAGCTGATTTCAGAAAAGAAAGTGTCATTTGGCCTGTAGGGGGCGCTATTGTTTGCCTATGGGGGGCGCTACAGCAACGTATCTCCGCAACCGTAACTCGTAGAGACTCACGGATGGCGGCGTTGGACTCGGGGTGAAAAAGTAGCGGTACGAGGCCCGGGATCACCATCGCACCTTCCGTTTCCCATTTATTAGGGGTTCGAGCCCTGAAGGGGCTGAAACCCTATTGTTTTTCAAAATCCGAATATATTATTATTATTTTTCATCTGCCCCAACGCAAATTCCCGTGAGTTGGTAAATGGTAGAGACCTGAAACCTGGCCCAATGACAGATATTGTTGGCTGGTAGGTGCTCAAAAAAGATTTTCGAATCGGCCTGAAGGTGGCGCTATAATCGATGGTTTTACGTTAAAGGCCTTAACTTCCACGCCGTTGGTCCGATTTTCAAACTTTTTTTTTTCAGATATTCAGGTGGACCTGCTCTACAAATTTGCCATAAGGACCCTCAATGTCCGCCTGGAAAGTTTTTGAGATATTTGGAAAAGTTTGGAAAACACATTTTTTGCATCTCCTCCTAGACCGTTTGACCGATTTGCACTAGAATCTCCAGGAAGCATCTTTGGAGCAAGCTCTACAACCGTGCTATTTGCATTTTTGAAAATCTACTTTAGTTTCGGAGATATTGATCGTTAAAGTTGAGAGGGGCGTGGCCTCACAGCTAAATTGTCATAACTTCATGACCGATTAAGGAATCTTAACGAAACTTGCAGGAGGTCTTCGGAGACCATCCCAGACCATGCGTGTCAAATTTGGTGCAATTCGACCAAAAGGGGGCGCTATAGCAGCATTCAGTACCTGTACCTTCTAAATTGTTTGATTTTGAAGGGCGGCAGGAAGTGCTGATTCATTGTCATTATGGCCAGCCTTCCTTCTTGTATGACACTTGACACTTCTGAGCTGATTTCAGAAAAGAAAGTGTCATTTGGCCTGTAGGGGGCGCTATTGTTTGCCTATGGGGGGCGCTACAGCAACGTATCTCCGCAACCGTAACTCGTAGAGACTCACGGATGGCGGCGTTGGACTCGGGGTGAAAAAGTAGCGGTACGAGGCCCGGGATCACCATCGCACCTTCCGTTTCCCATTTATTAGGGGTTCGAGCCCTGAAGGGGCTGAAACCCTATTGTTTTTCAAAATCCGAATATATTATTATTATTTTTCATCTGCCCCAACGCAAATTCCCGTGAGTTGGTAAATGGTAGAGACCTGAAACCTGGCCCAATGACAGATATTGTTGGCTGGTAGGTGCTCAAAAAAGATTTTTCGAATCGGCCTGAAGGTGGCGCTATAATCGATGGTTTTACGTTAAAGGCCTTAACTTCCACGCCGTTGGTCCGATTTTCAAACTTTTTTTTTTCAGATGTTCAGGTGGACCTGCTCTACAAATTTGCCATAAGGACCCTCAATGTCCGCCTGGAAAGTTTTTGAGATATTTGGAAAAGTTTGGAAAACACATTTTTTGCATCTCCTCCTAGACCGTTTGACCGATTTGCACTAGAATCTCCAGGAAGCATCTTTGGAGCAAGCTCTACAACCGTGCTTTTTGCATTTTTGAAAATCTACTTTAGTTTCGGAGATATTGATCGTTAAAGTTGAGAGGGGCGTGGCCTCACAGCTAAATTGTCATAACTTCATGACCGATTAAGGAATCTTAACGAAACTTGCAGGAGGTCTTCGGAGACCATCCCAGACCATGCGTGTCAAATTTGGTGCAATTCGACCAAAAGGGGGCGCTATAGCAGCATTCAGTACCTGTACCTTCTAAATTGTTTGATTTTGAAGGGCGGCAGGAAGTGCGGATTCATTGTCATTATGGCCAGCCTTCCTTCTTGTATGACACTTGACACTTCTGAGCTGATTTCAGAAAAGAAAGTGTCATTTGGCCTGTAGGGGGCGCTATTGTTTGCCTATGGGGGGCGCTACAGCAACGTATCTCCGCAACCGTAACTCGTAGAGACTCACGGATGGCGGCGTTGGACTCGGGGTGAAAAAGTAGCGGTACGAGGCCCGGGATCACCATCGCACCTTCCGTTTCCCATTTATTAGGGGTTCGAGCCCTGAAGGGGCTGAAACCCTATTGTTTTTCAAAATCCGAATATATTATTATTATTTTTCATCTGCCCCAACGCAAATTCCCGTGAGTTGGTAAATGGTAGAGACCTGAAACCTGGCCCAATGACAGATATTGTTGGCTGGTAGGTGCTCAAAAAAGATTTTCGAATCGGCCTGAAGGTGGCGCTATAATCGATGGTTTTACGTTAAAGGCCTTAACTTCCACGCCGTTGGTCCGATTTTCAAACTTTTTTTTTTCAGATGTTCAGGTGGACCTGCTCTACAAATTTGCCATAAGGACCCTCAATGTCCGCCTGGAAAGTTTTTGAGATATTTGGAAAAGTTTGGAAAACACATTTTTTGCATCTCCTCCTAGACCGTTTGACCGATTTGCACTAGAATCTCCAGGAAGCATCTTTGGAGCAAGCTCTACAACCGTGCTTTTTGCATTTTTGAAAATCTACTTTAGTTTCGGAGATATTGATCGTTAAAGTTGAGAGGGGCGTGGCCTCACAGCTAAATTGTCATAACTTCATGACCGATTAAGGAATCTTAACGAAACTTGCAGGAGGTCTTCGGAGACCATCCCAGACCATGCGTGTCAAATTTGGTGCAATTCGACCAAAAGGGGGCGCTATAGCAACATTCAGTACCTGTACCTTCTAAATTGTTTGATTTTGAAGGGCGGCAGGAAGTGCTGATTCATTGTCATTATGGCCAGCCTTCCTTCTTGTATGACACTTGACACTTCTGAGCTGATTTCAGAAAAGAAAGTGTCATTTGGCCTGTAGGGGGCGCTATTGTTTGCCTATGGGGGGCGCTACAGCAACGTATCTCCGCAACCGTAACTCGTAGAGACTCACGGATGGCGGCGTTGGACTCGGGGTGAAAAAGTAGCGGTACGAGGCCCGGGATCACCATCGCACCTTCCGTTTCCCATTTATTAGGGGTTCGAGCCCTGAAGGGGCTGAAACCCTATTGTTTTTCAAAATCCGAATATATTATTATTATTTTTCATCTGCCCCAACGCAAATTCCCGTGAGTTGGTAAATGGTAGAGACCTGAAACCTGGCCCAATGACAGATATTGTTGGCTGGTAGGTGCTCAAAAAAGATTTTCGAATCGGCCTGAAGGTGGCGCTATAATCGATGGTTTTACGTTAAAGGCCTTAACTTCCACGCCGTTGGTCCGATTTTCAAACTTTTTTTTTTCAGATGTTCAGGTGGACCTGCTCTACAAATTTGCCATAAGGACCCTCAATGTCCGCCTGGAAAGTTTTTGAGATATTTGGAAAAGTTTGGAAAACACATTTTTTGCATCTCCTCCTAGACCGTTTGACCGATTTGCACTAGAATCTCCAGGAAGCATCTTTGGAGCAAGCTCTACAACCGTGCTTTTTGCATTTTTGAAAATCTACTTTAGTTTCGGAGATATTGATCGTTAAAGTTGAGAGGGGCGTGGCCTCACAGCTAAATTGTCATAACTTCATGACCGATTAAGGAATCTTAACGAAACTTGCAGGAGGTCTTCGGAGACCATCCCAGACCATGCGTGTCAAATTTGGTGCAATTCGACCAAAAGGGGGCGCTATAGCAGCATTCAGTACCTGTACCTTCTAAATTGTTTGATTTTGAAGGGCGGCAGGAAGTGCTGATTCATTGTCATTATGGCCAGCCTTCCTTCTTGTATGACACTTGACACTTCTGAGCTGATTTCAGAAAAGAAAGTGTCATTTGGCCTGTAGGGGGCGCTATTGTTTGCCTATGGGGGGCGCTACAGCAACGTATCTCCGCAACCGTAACTCGTAGAGACTCACGGATGGCGGCGTTGGACTCGGGGTGAAAAAGTAGCGGTACGAGGCCCGGGATCACCATCGCACCTTCCGTTTCCCATTTATTAGGGGTTCGAGCCCTGAAGGGGCTGAAACCCTATTGTTTTTCAAAATCCGAATATATTATTATTATTTTTCATCTGCCCCAACGCAAATTCCCGTGAGTTGGTAAATGGTAGAGACCTGAAACCTGGCCCAATGACAGATATTGTTGGCTGGTAGGTGCTCAAAAAAGATTTTTCGAATCGGCCTGAAGGTGGCGCTATAATCGATGGTTTTACGTTAAAGGCCTTAACTTCCACGCCGTTGGTCCGATTTTCAAACTTTTTTTTTTCAGATGTTCAGGTGGACCTGCTCTACAAATTTGCCATAAGGACCCTCAATGTCCGCCTGGAAAGTTTTTGAGATATTTGGAAAAGTTTGGAAAACACATTTTTTGCATCTCCTCCTAGACCGTTTGACCGATTTGCACTAGAATCTCCAGGAAGCATCTTTGGAGCAAGCTCTACAACCGTGCTTTTTGCATTTTTGAAAATCTACTTTAGTTTCGGAGATATTGATCGTTAAAGTTGAGAGGGGCGTGGCCTCACAGCTAAATTGTCATAACTTCATGACCGATTAAGGAATCTTAAAGAAACTTGCAGGAGGTCTTCGGAGACCATCCCAGACCATGCGTGTCAAATTTGGTGCAATTCGACCAAAAGGGGGCGCTATAGCAGCATTCAGTACCTGTACCTTCTAAATTGTTTGATTTTGAAGGGCGGCAGGAAGTGCTGATTCATTGTCATTATGGCCAGCCTTCCTTCTTGTATGACACTTGACACTTCTGAGCTGATTTCAGAAAAGAAAGTGTCATTTGGCCTGTAGGGGGCGCTATTGTTTGCCTATGGGGGGCGCTACAGCAACGTATCTCCGCAACCGTAACTCGTAGAGACTCACGGATGGCGGCGTTGGACTCGGGGTGAAAAAGTAGCGGTACGAGGCCCGGGATCACCATCGCACCTTCCGTTTCCCATTTATTAGGGGTTCGAGCCCTGAAGGGGCTGAAACCCTATTGTTTTTCAAAATCCGAATATATTATTATTATTTTTTTTTCATCTGCCCCAACGCAAATTCCCGTGAGTTGGTAAATGGTAGAGACCTGAAACCTGGCCCAATGACAGATATTGTTGGCTGGTAGGTGCTCAAAAAAGATTTTTCGAATCGGCCTGAAGGTGGCGCTATAATCGATGGTTTTACGTTAAAGGCCTTAACTTCCACGCCGTTGGTCCGATTTTCAAACTTTTTTTTTCCAGATGTTCAGGTGGACCTGCTCTACAAATTTGCCATAAGGACCCTCAATGTCCGCCTGGAAAGTTTTTGAGATATTTGGAAAAGTTTGGAAAACACATTTTTTGCATCTCCTCCTAGACCGTTTGACCGATTTGCACTAGAATCTCCAGGAAGCATCTTTGGAGCAAGCTCTACAACCGTGCTTTTTGCATTTTTGAAAATCTACTTTAGTTTCGGAGATATTGATCGTTAAAGTTGAGAGGGGCGTGGCCTCACAGCTAAATTGTCATAACTTCATGACCGATTAAGGAATCTTAACGAAACTTGCAGGAGGTCTTCGGAGACCATCCCAGACCATGCGTGTCAAATTTGGTGCAATTCGACCAAAAGGGGGCGCTATAGCAGCATTCAGTACCTGTACCTTCTAAATTGTTTGATTTTGAAGGGCGGCAGGAAGTGCTGATTCATTGTCATTATGGCCAGCCTTCCTTCTTGTATGACACTTGACACTTCTGAGCTGATTTCAGAAAAGAAAGTGTCATTTGGCCTGTAGGGGGCGCTATTGTTTGCCTATGGGGGGCGCTACAGCAACGTATCTCCGCAACCGTAACTCGTAGAGACTCACGGATGGCGGCGTTGGACTCGGGGTGAAAAAGTAGCGGTACGAGGCCCGGGATCACCATCGCACCTTCCGTTTCCCATTTATTAGGGGTTCGAGCCCTGAAGGGGCTGAAACCCTATTGTTTTTCAAAATCCGAATATATTATTATTATTTTTCATCTGCCCCAACGCAAATTCCCGTGAGTTGGTAAATGGTAGAGACCTGAAACCTGGCCCAATGACAGATATTGTTGGCTGGTAGGTGCTCAAAAAAGATTTTCGAATCGGCCTGAAGGTGGCGCTATAATCGATGGTTTTACGTTAAAGGCCTTAACTTCCACGCCGTTGGTCCGATTTTCAAACTTTTTTTTTTCAGATGTTCAGGTGGACCTGCTCTACAAATTTGCCATAAGGACCCTCAATGTCCGCCTGGAAAGTTTTTGAGATATTTGGAAAAGTTTGGAAAACACATTTTTTGCATCTCCTCCTAGACCGTTTGACCGATTTGCACTAGAATCTCCAGGAAGCATCTTTGGAGCAAGCTCTACAACCGTGCTTTTTGCATTTTTGAAAATCTACTTTAGTTTCGGAGATATTGATCGTTAAAGTTGAGAGGGGCGTGGCCTCACAGCTAAATTGTCATAACTTCATGACCGATTAAGGAATCTTAACGAAACTTGCAGGAGGTCTTCGGAGACCATCCCAGACCATGCGTGTCAAATTTGGTGCAATTCGACCAAAAGGGGGCGCTATAGCAGCATTCAGTACCTGTACCTTCTAAATTGTTTGATTTTGAAGGGCGGCAGGAAGTGCTGATTCATTGTCATTATGGCCAGCCTTCCTTCTTGTATGACACTTGACACTTCTGAGCTGATTTCAGAAAAGAAAGTGTCATTTGGCCTGTAGGGGGCGCTATTGTTTGCCTATGGGGGGCGCTACAGCAACGTATCTCCGCAACCGTAACTCGTAGAGACTCACGGATGGCGGCGTTGGACTCGGGGTGAAAAAGTAGCGGTACGAGGCCCGGGATCACCATCGCACCTTCCGTTTCCCATTTATTAGGGGTTCGAGCCCTGAAGGGGCTGAAACCCTATTGTTTTTCAAAATCCGAATATATTATTATTATTTTTCATCTGCCCCAACGCAAATTCCCGTGAGTTGGTAAATGGTAGAGACCTGAAACCTGGCCCAATGACAGATATTGTTGGCTGGTAGGTGCTCAAAAAAGATTTTTCGAATCGGCCTGAAGGTGGCGCTATAATCGATGGTTTTACGTTAAAGGCCTTAACTTCCACGCCGTTGGTCCGATTTTCAAACTTTTTTTTTTCAGATGTTCAGGTGGACCTGCTCTACAAATTTGCCATAAGGACCCTCAATGTCCGCCTGGAAAGTTTTTGAGATATTTGGAAAAGTTTGGAAAACACATTTTTTGCATCTCCTCCTAGACCGTTTGACCGATTTGCACTAGAATCTCCAGGAAGCATCTTTGGAGCAAGCTCTACAACCGTGCTTTTTGCATTTTTGAAAATCTACTTTAGTTTCGGAGATATTGATCGTTAAAGTTGAGAGGGGCGTGGCCTCACAGCTAAATTGTCATAACTTCATGACCGATTAAGGAATCTTAACGAAACTTGCAGGAGGTCTTCGGAGACCATCCCAGACCATGCGTGTCAAATTTGGTGCAATTCGACCAAAAGGGGGCGCTATAGCAGCATTCAGTACCTGTACCTTCTAAATTGTTTGATTTTGAAGGGCGGCAGGAAGTGCGGATTCATTGTCATTATGGCCAGCCTTCCTTCTTGTATCACACTTGACACTTCTGAGCTGATTTCAGAAAAGAAAGTGTCATTTGGCCTGTAGGGGGTGCTATTGTTTGCCTATGGGGGGCGCTACAGCAACGTATCTCCGCAACCGTAATTCGTAGAGACTCACGGATGGCGGCGTTGGACTCGGGGTGAAAAAGTAGCGGTACGAGGCCCGGGATCACCATCGCACCTTCCGTTTCCCATTTATTAGGGGTTCGAGCCCTGAAGGGGCTGAAACCCTATTGTTTTTCAAAATCCGAATATATTATTATTATTTTTCATCTGCCCCAACGCAAATTCCCGTGAGTTGGTAAATGGTAGAGACCTGAAACCTGGCCCAATGACAGATATTGTTGGCTGGTAGGTGCTCAAAAAAGATTTTTCGAATCGGCCTGAAGGTGGCGCTATAATCGAAGGTTTTACGTTAAAGGCCTTAACTTCCACGCCGTTGGTCCGATTTTCAAACTTTTTTTTTCCAGATGTTCAGGTGAACCTGCTCTACAAGTTTGCCATAAGGACCCTCAATGTCCGCCTGGAAAGTTTTTGAGATATTTGGAAAAGTTTGGAAAACACATTTTTTGCATCTCCTCCTAGACCGTTGGACCGATTTGCACCAGACTCGCAGGGAAGCATCTATGGAGCAAGCTCTACAATCGTGATTGGTGGATTTTTGAAAGCTACTTTAGTTTCGGAGATATTGATCGCTAAAGTTGAGAGGGGCGTGGCCTCACAGCTAAATTGTCATAACTTCATGACCGATTAAGGAATCTTCACGAAACTTGCAGGAGGTCTTCGGAGACCATCCCAGACCATGCGTGTCAAATTTGGTGCAATTCCACGAAAAGGGGGCGCCATAAACGCCAGAAATGGGCGTGGCTTAACATAAAAAAGGCTGTAACTCCACACCTGTTTGTCCAATAATCGCAAAACTTGTCAGATATATCAAGGAGGATGTCCTAGTCAGAATCAGAAGCTTTGTCATCTGCGCAAGGCTTGAACCCCGCCCATCGCCGCTTGCGGCTATATTATGGTTTATTTTTTCTTTTCCTCTCTGCCTCATTGCAAATTCCCGTGAGTTGGTATACTGCAGAGACATGAGCTTTGGCCCACTGACAGATATGCTTGGTTCCTAGATGCTCCAGAAATATTTTGTGAATCGGCCTGATGGGGGCGCTATAATTAGGGGTTCAAATTTCAAACTTTGAAAGGCCATAACTTCCACGCCGTTGGTCCGATTTTCAAACTTTTTTTTTCCAGATGTTCAGGTGAACCTGCTCTTCAAAGTACCCCCCAGTTTCCTCAAGGTCCGCCTGGAAAGTTTTTGAGATATTTGGAAAAGTTTGGAAAACACATTTTTGACATCTCCTCCTAGACCGTTGAACCGATTTGCACCAGACTCGCCAGGAAGCATCTATGGAGCAAGCTCTACAATCCTGATTGGTGGATTTTTGAAAGCTACTTTAGTTTCGGAGATATTGATCGTTAAAGTTGTGAGAGGGCGTGGCCTCACAGCTAAATTGTCATAACTTCATGACCGATTAAGGAATCTTCACGAAACTTGCAGGAGGTCTTCGGAGACCATCCTAGACCATGTGTGTCAAATTTTGTGCAATTCGACCAAAAGGGGGCGCCATAAACGCCAGAAATGGGCGTGGCTTAACATAAAAAAGGCTGTAACTCCACACCTGTTTGTCCAATGATCGCGAAACTTGTCAGATATATCAAGGAGGATGTCCTAGTCAGAATCAGAAGCTTTGTCATCTGCGCAAGGCTTGAACCCCGCCCATCGCCGCTTGCGGCTATATTTATTATTATTATTATTTTTCATCTGCCCCAACGCAAATTCCCGTGAGTTGGTAAATGGTAGAGACCTGAAACCTGGCCCAATGACAGATATTGTTGGCTGGTAGGTGCTCAAAAAAGATTTTTCGAATCGGCCTGAAGGTGGCGCTATAATCGATGGTTTTACGTTAAAGGCCTTAACTTCCACGCCGTTGGTCCGATTTTCAAACTTTTTTTTTCCAGATGTTCAGGTGGACCTGCTCTACAAATTTGCCATAAGGACCCTCAATTGGCCCAATCCCACCGCAGCTAGTAGCGCGGTCCCGCTCCGCTCGACTCGACTTTTGGTCTCATCCCACCGGTATAAACCGGCCCAGCTCGCTTTGATTTGGGGCTGAGTCGTGCTACTTTTAGTACCTGCCTCGTCGGGGTTCTATTCTGCGAACCCGGGTTCATACGGTGACGTGAAAACATTCTAGACGACTGATTGGTCAGGCAGAATCGTGTTTACTCTCTATCCTACTGACTGTCAATGCAGCGCTGCATACCAGTTTACTTACCTACTCTTCTCTTCTATTATGCTCTTCCATCAGTCTTTTGTTTTGCTGCCTTCGCCTCTGGTGAAATAAAATCGGCGCGGTGGTTTCAATTGTCCAAAAGTCCGCTGCTCTGAAGCGCTTGTGTAGTTAGTGCTGCGTCGGCTCCGCTAGGCCGCAGGCGCTTGGTGAAGCCGCGGTTTTGCCTGGTGAGAGGCCGCGGGGGTAGAGGCTTCACTCTAGCGCAAACCCCGTCCCTCGTGCCCGCCCCTTTAGCAGCGCTTGTGAGTTTTGACTAACAACAAAGTGATATCCATTCTCCTGGTCGATTGTCACTTTTGCCCATGTACACTGTAACACCCGCCCAACATGCTGTGATGCTATGAGCTGGCTGCTCAGGCCAGGATCAAGGACTGTGGTCATGCCAGCACTGCTCTCTCTCTCTCTCTCTCTCTCTCTCTCACTCACACACACACACACACACACACACACACTGTAGGTCATTTAGAGGCACCAGTATTTCATAAACAGTTTAAAAGTTCTGTGTATGGATTTAATTGTAACGTTATGTTATAGCATATTTCGGGACATGGGTGGAGGGCAGATATGCGGTCGCTTGGACGACCAGGTGTGGGCGGGGGCAGATGAAAGGCGGTCGAAGCAGAACGTCCATCGGGTTGAAGCAAGTAGAGCCGAGTGGTGACGGGCTGTGCAGGGCTGTAAAATGTGGTGGAATTGAGCCAAATGTCCGCCTGGAAAGTTTTTGAGATATTTGGAAAAGTTTGTAAAACACATTTTTTGCATCTCCTCCTAGACCGTTGGACCGATTTGCACCAGACTCGCAGGGAAGCATCTATGGAGCAAGCTCTACAATCGTGATTGGTGGATTTTTGAAAGCTACTTTAGTTTCGGAGATATTGATCGTTAAAGTTGTGAGAGGGCGTGGCCTCACAGCTAAATTGTCATAACTTCATGACCGATTAAGGAATCTTCACGAAACTTGCAGGAGGTCTTCGGAGACCATCCTAGACCATGTGTGTCAAATTTTGTGCAAGTCGACCAAAAGGGGGCGCCATAAATGCCAGAAATGGGCGTGGCTTAACATAAAAAAGGCTGTAACTCCACACATGTTTGTCCAATGATCGCGAAACTTGTCAGATATATCAAGGAGGATGTCCTAGTCAGAATCAGAAGCTTTGTCATCTGCGCAAGGCTTGAACCCCGCCCATCGCCGCTTGCGGCTATATTTTTGAGTATTTTTTGTAGCATCCTTCCCTCCACAACCACCTCCAGTGGCTCCAGAGTGGTCCCCAGCACAGAGCCTGCTCTCCTCAAGTGGGCGGAAGCATTGACTTTCTGCTCAACTCACACAAATTCAAGTTTAATTTCAAATTGTATTAAGATTATAGATTAACCCCTTGAGATATATTATCATCTCATTTTCGAGGGCGTACCAACATATATCACAATCAATATACAACAGAGGAGTGTAAAAAAAAAAAAAAAAAAAGATGGACATACAATAATCAATACAGATCGACACACAATAATCAAGATGACAACATAAGGGCAGGCAAAACAAAAGAAAACAAGACTTGGTCGAAACCTATATGGCCTACAGTATA